>NC_051127.1:4860440-4887399 GCF_014839805.1 Manduca sexta | reverse complement strand
TGTAAAAATTATTTTTATCATCAGAAAAATTATTATAATTCGTCAGTCTATCACGCAAATTTACTACGGAACGCGAGACAGTCGACACGCACCCGCATCCCAGCGACGATCGTGATGACACTGACCAATGCCACAGAAACACCTTCCAGTAATTATTCACTGGTCTCTGCGATACAAGCCTAGAGCCTCGTGCAGAGATCGTCGATCCGCCCTGTGAATTGGGGGCATTTGGAGATTTTTACCACGGTATCGCCGTCTTAAAAGGCGACTGATAGGGGCCATCGGGGGTCGTCGGCGGGCGGCAAGATGACCGTCCGGTGACCCCGGATGGACGGTAGCTTGGGAGGTAGGCCTCATGCTGCCGTTGACGCTGAGAGCGCCCTTCGCTTGTCCGGGGATTTCTGCCCCCTCCCCCCATAAGAGACGGGCCGTACCAGGCGGCATCGCGCAGGGGCGGCTGCGAACAACGACTTAGACACTTTCGTCAGAGGCCCGTAGCCGCCCTAATGCGCCGAAAGGGCCACCGCAGAGTTTTAGTTGGTTTTCCATGCGTATATAGGTTAGCGACTCGGCCTGGCGGGCCTGAAGTTCATCACCAAATCGGGGCTGCTCAACGCCGAGTCGTAAGGCACGGTGACCCCAACATAACACTAGCACAACGCCAAGCACTTTCTCCGTGAAACCAAAAGAGATAGCTCTGTCACCTTGACAGAGCTATCTCTTTAAGCAGTAGTAACTTAGCAGAATTAAACCAAACGAAACGTTATAGCATACTTTTAATTAAAATTAAATTTTTAATTTTAACGTTAACAAAATTTTGAAAACAATCTTGGGACTTTATTCTTTATTGATTGTGATAAATAATGTCTATCAAAACATTATGTTAAAATCATATGAATTATTAATCATTTTAGAAAAAACGGAACCCTTATAAGATCACTTTGTTGTCCGCCGATTCTTGCGTCCGTCCGTCTGTCAAGAGTTCAAGACCTTTTCTCTCAGGAACGCGTAGAGGTATTAAGCTGAAAATTGTATCAAATACTCAGGTCTACTGTCCCTTAGAGCTGTGAAAAAATCAAACTTCTGAACCAACCCAATCAAAGATACGGCCGTTTATGCCGAAAATTTTCTAAAGTAAACTATTTTCATAATTACAGAAATGTATGTGGAAAAGATAAAATTTACCCATGCGCCTCCGATCAGCTGTTTTGCGTGCAATGGCCTCGCTGCGCCAGGCCATGGGCCCAAAAGGCGCGTCGCCGCGTGCGGCTTCCTTTGACTACGAGCGACGAGCGTTGCAAATTTCGGACTGTAGAAAATGTGGATTGGATTGATTTAATTCCACTCGTCAATTCATTAATTATGAACGCGAAGTTGTGTTTTTAAAAGAAGAATGAAAAAAGGAAACGTATTTTATTATTTTACTAAAGTAAACTTTCTTTTAAATTACTTTTTTATTTTACATTTACTATGCTATCAGTTGTAGGAGTTTAAAAAAGTATATTTTGTTAGCTAGTTGCTGAGTGTGAAGTAATATTACAATTTTCAAAACATTTACAAAATGTGATCAAAGAGTATATTAAACTTGGGTGCACTAAGCAATAAAACTTTTCATTTGTGACGAAACAGAATCTTATTTACTAAACGTCCAAACATGAATCCAGCAAATTATTCGTTAGTACGTACTTCACGACGCAAACAAATTTAATGACAATGAAAGATCTAAATGTTTATAGGTCTAGGTAATTTCATTGAGCGACGCGTGCCCCTCGCAAGTACCTACTTTTGGCCGCTGACGGGTGACCTGTGTGAAGTTGGCAAGTGAGTTTAAAATATCATTTTTTTTATATTGCCAAAGGATTTTACTACGTTAGTACCGGATTGTTCCATTTTTTATTTGGTTTGTACCTTATAGGGACAAGAGATATGGTGTTACTGAAAGTTTTGTCAATCAACGCCTTAAGTGTAGTAACATAAACTCGCGACATTTTCAAACCAACCATCATTTTAATGATTTTATAGCTGAATATGATGGAGGAATAAGTTCCTCAGTGGTACAATCCCTCTCTAACATAATACACTCCGAAACGAGGGGAGTACAAATGATGAAAATCCACGAAATTCTTAAAAAAATATTATTTTTCAATAAGGTACAGCCATTTTCAAATGAATAATCATTGTGAATTTTCTACGAATTTCGTGATTTCCGTCGTTTGAACTGCCTCATTTCGGATTGTATTCTGTTAGAGAGGGATTGTGCCTCTGAGGGACGTATTCCGCCATCACATTCAGCTATAAAATCATCACAATGATTATTCATTTGAAAATGGGTACCTTATTGAAAAATAATAATATTCTAAGAATTTCGTGGATTTCCATCGTTTGTATTCCGTCGTTTCGGATTATTCTATGCTAGAGAACGATTGTACCTCCGAGGAATGTATTCGTCCATCATATTCAGTTATAAAATTATCACAATGATGATTTTTCGAAAATGGCCGTACTTGGAAAAAAATAATAATTTTCTACGAATTTCGTGCATTTCTTTCCGTCGTTTGTTCTCCCTCATTTCGGATTGTTCTATGTTAAAAAGGGATTATACCTCTGAGAGACGTATTCTTCCATCATATTCAGCTATAAAATCATCACAATGATTATTCATTTGAAAATGGCCGTACTTTATTGAAAAATAATAATTTTCTAGGAATTTCGTACATTTCCGTCGTTTGTACTCCCTCATTTCGAATTGTACTATGTTCGAGAGGGATTGTATCTCTGGCCATATTCTCCCATCAATTTCAGCTATAAAATCATTAAAATGATGTTTTTTGGAAATGTCGCGAGTTTATGTTAGTACACTCAAGGCGTTGATTGACCAAAGTTTTAGTACACCATATCTCTTGGCCCCATGAGGTACAAACAAAATAAAATACGGTACAATCCGTTACTAATGTAGTACAATCCTATGGCAATATTAAAAAAATGATATTTAAAACTCACTTGCCAACTTCACACGGGTATGTCAGAATAGCTCGAATCCCTTATTTTAGGTACATACATATATTAATTATATTAAGCGCTGATTTGCTAAGCCTAAGCTCACGTTAAGCCGAGAAAATATGTTTTGCTACTTTAATATTAACATTTTGTTCCTTATTTTTAAGTTAATATCATATTCTGGAACGGTCTGCCGAGACGAATGTCCGCAGGTTCAAATTCAAGGGCACACACCTCTGACTTTTCTAAAAATCATGTGTGTATTCTTTGTGAATTTATCGTTCGCTTTAACGGTGAAGGAAAACATCGTGAGGAAACCTGCACATCTGAGAAGTTCTCTATAGGAATTTCGAAGGAGTGTGAAGTCTACCAATCCGCACTAGGCCAGCGTGGTGGACTAAGGCCTAATCCCTCTCAGGGAGTAGAGGGAGGCCCGTGCTCAGCAGTGGGCAAGTATATAATACAGGGCTGATATTATTATTATTATTATTTTAAATTTTAACTAGTTTCTACCATTTAATGGCGAAATTACATCGTTCCGCGGGCTTTTTGACCAAAACGGAAATGACGGGTGGGTGAGAGTACTAATGTTATTATGAGTTTATTGATAAAAATTTCCGGACGAGCCTGCAAGTATTAAGTATGACAGCTTTCTGAATGAGGATGTATGTAAGTGGATGAATTTGTAACGTCTGAAACTAGTGTGTATGGATTTGGGGACAACTCCTGTAGATGAAATAATAATGGGTATTGTACAGACGGTGTCCACTCGCCACTGCGTTTTAAGTTCGATAGCCAAGTCAGTGTACTTAGCTAGTTTTTCTGTATATGTAGTTTGCAAATTATGGGTATTTGGTATCGCGATGTCTATATGGTATACTGAACTGTTCTTTTTATCATGAAAAGTGATGTCCGGTCTGTTAAAGTGAACTGTTTTGTCTGTCATAATAGTCCTGTCCCAGTACATTCTGTAATCATCTGAATCTAGTATGGTTTGAGGGAGTATTTGTAATATGCAGTTTTTTCTTTAATTAATTTGTATTTGTAAGCTAAATACTGATGGATAATTGATGCTACCTGGTCATGCCTGTGTTTATAGTCCGACTGTGTAATAGATTTACAAGCTCCAGTAATATGCTGTATTGTCTCAGAACTACTATGACAGTGTCGGCATGCATCGTTTTGTGCAGCAGGGTCACGAATTATATATTTTCGGTAATTTTTGTATCTATGGTCTGGTCCTGAATGGCGATCATAAACCCCTCCGTTTCAGGAAACAGCTCTCCTCTTTTAACCACTCGTTTGACGAGTCGAGAAGATGCCGTCCGTGGAGAGACTTTTGAGCCCAGGCATCCAGTTTCTGTGTGTGAGATGTGTGATTTAATTGTATAGATGGATTGGTCAGAATGAGTGGTGTGTGTTTGTTATCTGCTCGGACTGTTGCTTGATGGAGATTTGAATGCTGTGCTTTTGAGTGGAAGAATGCACGTAGTGTCTGAATCTGTTTATTATTATTATCATATTCTGGTAGCTTGTCACTATAACATCAAAATTAATATAAA
The DNA here is from genome assembly GCF_014839805.1 of Manduca sexta. NCBI lineage: Eukaryota > Metazoa > Arthropoda > Insecta > Lepidoptera > Sphingidae > Manduca > Manduca sexta. Next base: position 4,882,840 of record NC_051127.1, on the reverse strand, counting down.
ATATAATATCTATCTTACGTCTAATATAATCTTCTGTAACTTATGTATAAAAAGAAAAGAAATACACAAATAAGTATATACTGTAAATAAGTAAGTTAAGTATTTCTCTTGACTGAAAATTATGCTTGTAAGTGTAGGCGAATGCACTCTGTACGCCGTTATTAAATTATGAATTTGCGTGTTCTCTTTTATTTTCTATCTTGAAATTTATTTTATGCCGGTCCAGGTTTAATGGATTGGATTTCATCTTATCCCATTTTAACGGTGATGTGCGTGCATGAGCTTATATAACTATTGTGACTATGTACTAGAAATACTTGGAAAAAAAATACAAAAGATGTAATCAACAACTGATGACAAAAAAACATGCCCGGAGTTTCTTTCCGCCTTTCTTATTCGGGTAATCATCACTTAGGTAGTGAAAGGCTGGTAGGTTAGCTAGGTTAGGGCTCATGTCCTCACCGGTGAGGATCGCGACGCGTTATCCTTTTATTCGCCCCTACTTGCCAGCTCGAGCTGGTTACTTCGGTTTGTACCTTGTTTTTATTATAAATTTTATCCCTAATTTAAAATGTCCATAATTATATAAGTCATTTTAATTATTATTTAGGAATAATAATAAATATTCTCAATCATTATTTTAACGTGTAATAAGTGCAACTTTGTTCGTTTACGTGATAAATATAGTATTTTATTTTTGTTTTATATGTGCCTATTGTTATTTATGATTTTATATACCTTAAGAAGTAAGTTTTTTTTTCCTTCTCCTCGCACCTTATTATTCCAGTGGTTTAAATTGAAAATTACAAATTATAACATTATTTGGGGGCAAGGTAGTGTCTCGCTAAGACGAGCCATGCGGACCGCAGGGATCCTACTAAAATTTTCTTGAACGTCTTTTTTTTGAACCCTCATAAATTGGGTTTGGAATATAGGTACCATATAAACAAAATTCTCGGGATATGATGTCAATAAGATATGGGTAAAGCTCTTATAGAGCTGCTCTTTAGATTTCATTGATATCTAAAACACCGATTTACGAAATTAGGGGATGGAAGTATGTATGGGTTTTCCCACACAAACTTAATTTCATGCTATAGACATGAAAATTATACAAGTACACATACAGTTTATTAAAAATAAAAAATACTTAAGTTTCTTTTTCTTTCTTTCTTTCTTCTTCTTTCTATTTTAGGTTTCAAAAAACATAACGAGCAACTTACATATAAAAGTGAAATCCTACCAAAAATATTTTCATATAAAATATTGTTAAGGCGAGATCATTTTTAACCGACTTCATTTAAAGGAGGAGGTTATCAATTCGACGTCAATGTTTTTTTTTTCTTAATGTTTGTTACCTCAGAACTCGCTCATTTATGGACCGATTTGGAAAAATCTTTTCTTATTCGACAGAATATACCTCCAGATTGGTTTCATAAAAGTTTTTTCAAAATCGCTTCAGTAGTTTGGTTTTAAAACTAAAAAAACTACACTAATTATGTCGTCGAAGTTTGCTTTCTTGTGACGTTTTTAGTTATGTTTTGCATTGAGTATGGTTGAGTGTACTTCTTACATACTTATACATACAGCATAACACCTTATTCCCTTTTCAGTGGTAGGCAGATGCGTAACATTTCAGCGCGATAGTCGTACTGCGTGTGAAACTTATAAGTTGTGTTTTTGCGTTGGGTTTAGTTGACTCTACTTCTTACATACATTCATTTACATATAGCATCACACCTTTTCCGCTTTTTAGAGGTAGGCAGAGCTGTAACACCACAGCGCGATAGCTGTACTGTGATCGAAATATATCAGTTGTGTTTTTGCTTTAGGTTTGCTTAAATCTACTTCTTACATACATATATATCTATACTATTATATAAAGCTGAAGAGTTTGTTTGTTTGTTTGTTTGAACGCGCTAATCTCAGGAACTACCGGTCCAAACTGAAAAATTCTTTTTGCCTTGGATAGTCCTTTGTTCGTGGAGTGCTATAGGCTATATATCATCACGCTATACCTAATAGGAGCGGAGCAGTAAGGGCTAATCTCAGGAACTACCGGTCTAAACTGAAAAAATATTTTTGCGTTGGATAGCCCTTTGTCTGTGGAGTGCTATAGGCTATATATCATCACGCTATACCTAATAGGAGCGGAGCAGTAATGGCTAATCTCAGGAACTACCGGTCCAAACTGAAAAATTCTTTTTGCGTTGGATAGCCCTTTGTTCGTGGAGTGCTATAGGCTATATATCATCACGCTATACCCAATAGGAGCGGAGCAGTAATGGCTAATCTCAGGTACTACCGATTCGAACTGAAAAATTCTTTTTGTGTTGATTAGCCCTTTGTTTGTGGAGTGCTCCTAGTTATATATCATCACGCTATGACTAATAGGAGCGGAGCAGTAATGAAACATTTTGCAAAAACGAGGACAATTTATTAGTTTTGAGAGCTTCCGTTGCGTGCGCTGCGGAAACGGTAAAAGTTATGCAACAATGATTTATTGTGGGGATTGTTCCTCTTAAAAAGTTCTAAAAATATATTATAAAACAAAGTCCCCGCTGCATCTGTCTGCCTGAATGTGTTGAACTCCAAAAACTACCCAACGTATTAAGATGAAATTTGATATGGAGACAGTTTGAGACCCCGGAAGAACATAGGGTCCCGGGAAACTACTACTTTCATAACGGAAAACTTTAGCCTGAAAAACTTTATAACGCGGCGGAGCCGCGGGAAAAGCTAGTATACATATATAGCATCACACCTTTTCCCTTTTTCAGGGGTAGGCAGAGGTGTAACATTTCAGCTCGATAGTCGTATTGTAAGCGAAACACAACTACGCCATCGAGACAGTATATTTTTATAGTCTAGGTCCATCTAGTTTAACTAGCAATTTTAATTAGGCGCCGACTCCAAAATTCGTATCCAGTATATACCTGTTATGTGAAATATTTTTTGGTTTTGAGTGGTTTTGAAGGCAGTTTAATTTTTTAATAATTTTATTTTCTAAACAGCTCGAGCAACAAAATCCTTATTGTGGTAACTAATTAGCAACAAATTCCTACATTACGCGTGATCACATAAGTAAAAGTTTCACCAGTATCCATGCTACCTTGATATCAAGATGGCAGTGATAGCATTTTTTCTAAACGGCTTGAGCAAAAAATCGAAATAGTGGTAACTAATTAGCAACAAATTAGCAACAAATTCCTGCATTACGTTTGATCAAATAAGTTTAATTTTCGTTATGGTCTATGCTAGCTTGATATCATGATAGCAGTGACCGGTATTATTTCTAAACGGCTGGAGCAACAAAATCGAAATAGTGGTAACTAATTAGCAACAAATTAGCAATAAATTCCTGCATTACGTTTGATCAAATAAGTTTAAGTTTCGTTATGGTCCATGCTAGCTTGATATCATGATAGCAGTGACCGGTTTTTTTTCTAAACGGCTGGAGCAACAAAATCGAAATAGTGGTAACTAATTAGCAACAAATTAGCAACAAATTCCTGCATTACGTTTGATCAAATAAGTTTAAGTTTCGTTATGGTCCATGCTAGCTTGATATCATGATAGCAGTGACCGGTTTTTTTTTCTAAACGGCTGGAGCAACAAAATCGAAATAGTGGTAACTAATTAGCAACAAATTAGCAATAAATTCCTGCATTACGTTTGATCAAATAAGTTTAAGTTTCGTTATGGTCCATGCTAGCTTGATATCATGATAGCAGTGACCGGTTTTTTTTCTAAACGGCTGGAGCAACAAAATCGAAATAGTGGTAACTAATTAGCAACAAATTAGCAACAAATTCCTGCATTACGTTTGATCAAATAAGTTTAAGTTTCGTTATGGTCCATGCTAGCTTGATATCATGATAGCAGTGACCGGTTTTTTTTCTAAACGGCTGGAGCAACCAAATCGAAATAGTGGTAACTAATTAGCAACAAATTAGCAACAAATTCCTGCATTACGTTTGATCAAATAAGTTTAATTTTCGTTATGGTCTATGCTAGCTTGATATCATGATAGCAGTGACCGGTTTTTTTTCTAAACGGCTGGAGCAACAAAATCGAAATAGTGGTAACTAATTAGCAACAAATTAGCAATAAATTCCTGCATTACGTTTGATCAAATAAGTTTAAGTTTCGTTATGGTCCATGCTAGCTTGATATCATGATAGCAGTGACCGGTTTTTTCTAAACGGCTGGAGCAACAAAATCGAAATAGTGGTAACTAATTAGCAACAAATTAGCAACAAATTCCTGCATTACGTTTGATCAAATAAGTTTAAGTTTCGTTATGGTCCATGCTAGCTTGATATCATGATAGCAGTGACCGGTTTTTTCTAAACGGCTGGAGCAACCAAATCGAAATAGTGGTAACTAATTAGCAACAAATTAGCAACAAATTCCTGCATTACGTTTGATCAAATTAGTTTAAGTTTCGTTATGGTCCATGCTAGCTTGATATCATGATAGCAGTGACCGGATTTTTTTCTAAACGGCTGGAGCAACAAAATCGAAATAGTGGTAACTAATTAGCAACAAATTAGCAACAAATTCCTGCATTACGTTTGATCAAATAAGTTTAAGTTTCGTTAGGGTCCATGCTAGCTTGATATCATGATAGCAGTGACCGGTTTTTTTCTAAACGGCTGGAGCAACAAAATCGAAATAGTGGTAACTAATTAGCAACAAATTAGCAACAAATTCTAAAATGTATTTGGTTTAATTCTGCTAAGTTACTACTGCTACCTTGACAGAGCTTTTTTCATACATGTTAGATTCGAAATCTACGCATAAAAGTATACATTTCCGTATTCAAGAAATAAAAAGCTAAGATTAAATGAGAAGATGATAAGATATTATATCAATGACACTAAATAGTAGAGAATAATTTGAAGAACGGTAGATTAATTACATAATTTTTATTTTGTTGTTGCCTGAGCATGATATAAATCAAGGAAAAGGTCTAAGATTTTTGATTGCGAGCTCAAATTACTAACGAAGAGAATATGGCGTTTGCGAAGGCTCTTCATTCTTTGGATCATCATAACAGCAAAGAGAATGAGGTTCCATTAAATTATAAATTAAAAATCAATAAACACACTAATAACATTCATGACAAAAAGGGGGTGACCTTGCGCCTCCGAATACCACTTCGGGGATAAATGCGTGATGTAAGTGTGTGTAGTCAAGATATTTCAGTCTAGTGTTACTGGCAGCAAAGGAATTGTCGATTCCAGATGTCATTCCAATTCTACATAATTCCGTGTGCCAATTATAATACTTGAAAGATTGACACATAATTCTCGTGTCAATCAATTTGAAGCTTATGTACGCGGTAAAAGCTATTTTAACACATTAGATTTTGTAACCAGAATTCTGCGTCTATTATAACATTTCTGAGTACATGATACAAATCAAATATAAGATGACCAAATAGAAATGTTTCGCTGTCGACTATTTCCCAAATAAATTATAATTAGTACTACCGATATTTAACTGGCTCATTATTATTGTCATACAACTATCGGGATTGAAATACGGCATTAATGTTTTGCTCGCCTACAACTAACTCTCTCTACTTTAGAGATACAGGTTCGAATTCCGGATTGGGTTAAGTAATATTTTTTCTACCTTTTTTCGCCGTATGTATTCCGTCCCATGATATAACAGGATAAGGCCTATCGCTAAATCGAGCACAAATTATAGACTCCAGGCTGTTACTTAGTAGAAAGACCCAGTATCATTTTGCGCGACCCGGGATTCGAACCCAAGATCTCAGCACTGCAGGCGTACCGTAATACAACTACGCCACGGAAGTAGCTAACTAACTGTTTCAATTTATTCCCAGGTACGCGCCAACATCAGCTCAAACCACACCCCGACCTTCGAAGTCCATGGACTGGACGGCAGAGCGAGCTACACACTGGTGTTATACGCAGCCAACGCCAAGGGTCGAAGCGAGGAAGTGACTCTCTACACCATAGCTATTAGGCGCCCTGATAAATATACTGGTAAGAAGAAATTTGTCCTCGCACCGCAATATATGTATATTGCGTACAGTCAGACAAAAAACTAGCTGAACAAGTTAGAAATTTCAAATTTATTTTATACTTTAGTACCCTTATCAACAAACGTTTCTTCTTCACTAAAATAAACTTCAAAGAGTTAACTTTATTTTAGATAAAGAAAAACTAATATTTCAATTGAAGTCAATGTGTAGTAGCGTCTGGAAGTTTGGAATTCGTTCAGCTACTTTTGTGCCATTGAGGCTGACTGTACATAAAAAACGACTACGATATACGACGGTCCATATCGCGCACAAAACCAACTCCAAACCAAACTATGAACTGGAAATCTTGGAGACTCTCCATTATATTGTTTTACGATTTCAATAAACAATCTCGAACTTAATTTTTGATCCGATTCCTAAAACAAACCAATCATACAATTATTGTAATATTTATTGTAAATACATCAAAGCGTTAAGACTTTCTTTGTCTACACATACATGGCTTTATACAAATTACTTTAGTCTGAGATCACTTTGATTACATTCACAATTGAATGGCTGTATTGGACAAGACTATTCGGCGGTAAATATACATTTTATATGCATCGAAATATGGAAAGAGAAAATGTTATATTTAGAAGGAGATATATGGTTAGCCTCGCCTCCGTATAACGTCTGTCACACCTATCTGACGTTTTATCGCTGTCAGTTTGTCCATAATAGGGTATTTGACTTATTTATAATAAAAAAAAATGTACGTAGTATTAATTCTAAAACAGAAGAAATAATTGAAATTTGATGAAAAATCCACCAGTTATGAGCTATTGAAATTAGGTAGTAGAGGTGAGTGTCAAAAAACAGAAAAGGGACGATATACTTGCATGTGACGTCAGCGGGCATTACGATGCGTGCGAAAAAAAGAGATGGAGCGATTTCCCCACTCCAAGCCCACTCCTGCGCGTAGCAAAATTTTTAATTTGAATTACTGCTTCATTTCTTATTGAATTTTAATGCTGCTTCCACAAAAGGATTTCTTTTTTATACTAATTGCTGTTACATATAGAAAAATACATAAAATCAAACAAAGTCATATCCTATTGGTATAATATTCACTGCTATAAATCTCGAATAATAAACAGCATTGGTCGACTTTCGACCGCGGGATAGTAGTAAAAATAAATCAACTACTCCATTGCTCTCTTGTTTCTCCGAATGAATATTCCCCAAGGGTAGATGATTGCTCTGATATATATGGGTAACAAAATATATTTTGCTCTCTGTACTTGTGTATTCTTTTATATCGGTAAAAGTGATGGATTATATGATTTCTGGGAACAATGTGAAATATATTATTGTTATATTTGCTACGGAAATATTGCTCGTACGTTTTTGACAATACAAAGCGAGGTTTGGTTTGTTTAGTATGAGTATGTTTTACTTGTATTTCTCCGAAGCTTCTATTGGCGGGGCTTATATTACTCATATTATTCATAATACATTTATTCCCCACTAGCTTCCGCTCGCAGCTTCGCCCGCGTGGATTTCGGACTTCGAAAATGGAGGAGGTGCTCAATTTGTCGGGATGTTTTTTTAATGTATGGTGGTATGCAGGTGGTCCGATTGTCCAGTCAGGGTCTGATGATGGGATTCAGTATTCACGCGTGATGGCTTATTATTAGCATGTCATGTATAACTTTGGTGTTTCTATACCGATTTCTATGATTCTTTTTTATGGAATATTTAATAATGTTAACTTTTTTAATTAGGGATGACTGAGAGTGTTATAAACGTAAGAGTAGACAAATATAATGAGAAAGCTTCGAACTGCTAAGCTATCGGGAGTTACACGTGTTATTGTGAGTCAACCATAAAAGATAGACATATGCTGTCGTGGGATATTTTTACATAATTTTAAGGAGAACATTTCCGTCATACATGATTTCTATGTAGCTTTAACCATTAAGGTTGCACACGCGACGGAAGCTTAAAAATGGAGTAACTTCTCCCGTTTTCCCAACATTTCCCTTCACTGCTCTGCTCCTATTAATTGTAGCGTGATGAAAAGTATACTATAACCAGCACAGGAGTATGACAAATAATTGTACCAAGTTTCGTTAAAATCCGTCGAGTAGTTTTTGTTTCTATAACGGTTATACAGACAGACAGACAGACAGACAAAAATTTTACTAATTGCATTTTTGGCATCAGTATCAATCCTTAATATCACCCCCTGATAGTTATTTTGGAAATATATTTCATGTACAGAATTGACCTCTCTACAGATTTATTATAAGTATAGAATAGATATAGAAGTATAGATTATTATAAGTATAGATATAGAAGAAGATGTAAGTATTGGTGTAAACAATATTGTTGGTGGCAAAGTAAATAAATATAAAAAAGTTAAACCGCCTTCATAACCACTAAAAAGCAAAAAATAATTAAATATAATCTCTTTACTGATTATAAATTTTGGAGTGAAATCAATCAGCCTTTGAAAAAAATATATTTGACATTTCCACACATGTTTGACGATGTTCGAAATACCCGTAATTTCAATCATACGAAACTTATAAACTGCCTCAGTGTTAGTTGTATTGCTTATGTGGTACGACACCGCTCTGAAGTCACGGGTTTGAATCCCGGAACAGGCAAAATGATATAGGGTTTTCATGTATCAACCCGGAGATTGGAATTTGTGTACCATATGGCGATCAAAGAACAGGACTAATTGGCGTAAAATGAGTGCACTGATTGCATCTTAGCTAATTCAGGAATACAGTCGTGGTGTATTTGGTTGTATTTGTTTTGATCCAAAAAACGAAGCGACACGTCGTATCAAAAAATATTTGCTTTTCCTACAACAAAGCATTTCCCATTAAACATATTGCATTATAATTGGAACAAAGGAACGGATATAATGTTCGTTGCGATGACACGGTAAAATATATTTTCTTCTCAGTAAAGAATGTTTAATAATTCACTCTAGAGTTGATTAACGAGCAAAAAATTCTATGTGTCGTCCTTAACTGCAGTCGCACTGTTCTGTTTATGTTTTTGAAGTATATTACTTTGAAAAATGGTGGTAGATCTCTCATATGTGAGAGTTTGCCTGGATAGGTACCATCGCAATGATAAGGCTAGACAAAACACAAACACCGCTACAGTAAAAGCCATAAGTATAATAGCCATAATAACCAAACCATAAACGTAATAATATTGCTAAAAGTAACACTGTTACGTTCAATAAACAAAATGGCCGCTATGCAATAAAACCATTTTATATTCTAACCGCATCGCCCCGCCTCATAATGCAAACAGCAATATATGCGGAATGCAATCTAGAAAATGTCTCTAACTTTTGTCCGCGACTTCTTTTGTGTTAAGAGCACAATTATTGTGCTTAGGTCATGCCAGCTTTATTTCAGCTAATTTAATTCGGTGTGCAAGAACTATTGTTCTAAATAAAGGGGCATGTATTACTTGGCAGTGAATGCTGCACGCGTTATATGAGAATTTGCAAGTCAGTGGTCTTGGTCCACGCTCTACGATGTCAAAAGGATCCGATTATCACTTTTAATGATGAATAGTCTATGTGTGATTTTCTGTCGACAATTATATTCATTATTGCTAGGCATTATGTGACTTAACTTTAGAGATTAGAGTATAAAGCGAGAGTCCATGCAGTGATTAAAATTAAAATATTTTTCGAATTTTATCGCGATTTTTACATTATAATTTTCTGCCGACGTTTCAAAGACTTTGCAGGCTTCGTGGTCACGGGGGGCGGGGGCAGGGCACGTCGGGTGTTAATTAAATTTTTAATTTTAATGTCTAACATTCGCGTATACATAACAAATCATTATGGTCCATACAGTGGTTTGTGATGAGAAATTCTACAAAGTGTTATTGACTATCAAGTGCAAATGGTTCTTCTTCATGTTTATTGCTTTAAAAATGCTACCGCTGACACGTCACGGTTTTTTTAGGTTTACAGAAAATGTATTCTGCCCTGGGTAAAATACAGTACAAATATTCAATCGTATAAACATAGCTGTTATATCTTGTCGGTTTCGGGCATTGTATTCATTCTCGAAGGTCAACGGTTGTTCGGAATGCCTTAAATAACATTATTATAATGTATTGTACATTGTATTATTTCTATGTTATTATTTCAGTTACCCGTCCTGAACATATTTTAGGTTTATGTATACTTACAATACTTTCTGTTTCATCGATATATTTCATGTCTTAATTTATAGGTTGACTCTGACCCACGTGTGTCAACACTTTCTAAGATTTTTCTAGCACATTTTTCTAATACTGTATCTTCCAGAAAAATAATTAAACATCGAGCAGGCAACTGATAAAAATAAACCATCAGCATGAACGTTGCCAACCAATCACGAATGAGTTCACGTCTCGTGCCTCTATCTGTAATTTTTAACCGGTTACAACAGGCCGGCACAATTGTGTCGACTGTCGAGGATTAATCATCTCTCGTCATACGAAATTTTATTGGATCCCACTCCACTTACCATCAGTAGGGGCACGTCGACATGGTCGTATAAAAAAAAATCTGCTTGTGCCAGGTGTCAGCACAGCCATTCCTCTGTCGCCGATGCTGGTAGCGCTGCTGGCAGTGGCGGCGCTGCTTTGCACCGGCGTGTGCGGCGTCATCACCGCCTTGTACAAGAGACACGCTGCCAGAAGACACGACATGGACAAGCACCCACCTTCCACGTGAGTATTAACATTAAGTCTGGCTTGTACAACGAGTTATTAAGTATTCGCGCTAAATATAAAGGTTGGGGGTATCAGGCCTCGAGGAAGAGTGCCTATGAGGTGGACTGACCAGATAAAAAGTGGCATCATCACTACATGAATGCACGAGGAAGCCTGCCTTCACAGAAGAGTGGCGGCGTGTTCTGAAGTTCTGTCAAGAGTGATACCGACAAAGAAGAAGAATATTCGAGTGCTGTTTTTGTAATCCATAATAGTTAGTGACAAAGAGAAGACTATTATTAAAATAGTGTTTATCATAATATTTATTGAGTCTTGCAAGTTAGCCTAAGACTGAAAGAAAACTACTTTTGCGAATTTTATAGAGTTTTATTTTACTTTCTCTCGACTTTGCAAACTATACAGGCTGTTGAAAAAATATGGTATCAATGCCAATATACTCTTGAACTTTCTATCTAAAATTTAGTTTCTAATATAAAAAAATATATAAATTCGTGAATTGATTATCGGCGTAGTATTCAATTTGCTTTTAATTATTAATAATTATATCACCCCTGTATTATATACTTGCCCACTGCTGAGCACGGGCCTCCTCTACTACTGAGAGGGATCAGGACTTAGTCCACCACGCTGGCCTAGTGCGGATTGGCAGACTTCACACACCTTCGAAATTCCTATAGAGAACTTCTCACATGTGCAGGTTTCCTCACACTGTTTTCCTTCATCGTTAAAGCGAACGATAAATTCATAAAGAATACACACATGATTTTTAGAAAAGTCAGAGGTGTGTGCCCTTGGGATTTGAACCTGCAGACATTCGTCTTGGCAGTCCGTTCCACACCCAACTAGGCTATCGCCGCTTATATTTATTTTTAATTATTACATATTTTATTATAGAAATTACTAATTCAATTCATGAGTATTGTTAGGTTTTCACGTTTCTTACCTTTACTTAAGTTAATGATAAGTAACCGACATGATGTGTAATTATGTTTATCTCTGATACTCTCTTACTGCAACACTCTGTATAAAACTAGCCGTGTTCCTGAGAATTCCTTTTGCGAGCATCTCAGCTATTCCTTTAGGGGATGAATTTTCAAAAATATTTTCTCAGGTCACATCTACGTATGAAATTCGTGTGCAAAATATCATGCATCTAGATTAAATTAAGAATGTATAACGTTTGTAAAAATTCTTTTGCTGTATATCTATTGTTCATTAGTAGAGTTTTAATTCAGAAAACTATTCAGTTAGATACAAGTTATTGCATAGAAGCTAGAAGCGAGTCTGAAAGCCAAATGGGAAACAAAAGAAATGAAGGAAATAAAGGGTAAGTACTAGTGAACAAATTAATTGCAACTGACACATGCTGTGGATTCATTAAGAAAATAGGACGATCAATATGTTCTAGCTGTGTCCGCGATTTCATAGGCGTGGTTACTATTTTTGGATATCTGATTTGAACTAAACAAAGCCTATGTTCTGCTCCAAATTGTACTCTGTTCACCTGTGAAAAACTATATAAAAACCCGTTCAGTACCTCCGGAGATATGCGTTATCAAACAAACATAAAATTAAATAGAAAAAAAATATTAAAAAACTGGCTGAATTTTAAAACTTTTTTAGTCACCACCTTTTTTATTAATATTATTTCAATGTACTGCCTCGACTGCCTCGGTGGCGTAGTTGTACTGCATGCGCGGTACAACAGCGCTCTGAGGTCCTGGGTTCGAATCCCAGGTCGGGCAAAATGATATTTGGGTTTTTCTGCTCAGTATCAGCCCGGAGTCTGGAATTTGTGCCCGATATGGCGATAGGCTCGCCCCCTATCACATCATGGGACGGAACACATTTGGCGAAAAGTGGGTGCCATGGTTGCGCCTCTGCATACCCCTTCGGGGATAAAATGCGTGATGTTGTGTGTGTGTATTTCAATGTATACACCGCGTTCTGCTTTTTTATTATATTATACGAGTATATAAGATGGAATATATAAAATCGCCTGATTTGTCTAAGCGTAAGGTATCGTATTCAGGCTGGGAAGATGTTCAATTTCAATGCAAGGAAATATAAATTTAGGAGTTGTTCGATGACATAATATATACTCAGGCCGAGACGGATTACTTTCCAATTAGGTGTCGCTCGTGTGAAATGCGTCAAATGTCTGGGTATGTATGTATGTATGTATGAATGGGTGGGAATAGGCGTAACAGGTGCATCGACTTTTTGTCATATGTATTCTTATCCATGATTTGACAGGCAGAAAGCCTATATATCACCATCAGACTTGGGAATCGAACCCAAGACCTCAGCACTGCAGTCGCACCGTAATACTACTACGCCAGTTAGGCAGTCATACGTATTTATAATATTAGTATGTACAACTAGTAATAAAAGTAAGATATGCTCGCCACATTTGAGTCTATGTAAACTCAGCATATTTGCTGCCCTTGTTGCGCCTTTGCATAACCCTTCGCATTCAATGTCGGGTAATAAATTGAAACATAATATTCTAGAATATTTATACATATTTCGTTGATGTAAGTGGTATTTGTACAGAGTTTGCAATAAAAAAAGTAAATTTATTCTAAGAGCAATATAAGCCAAGAATAACATTTAGGTCATCTATAAAAATAGTTTATTCACCTTTACTAACATCCCTTTATGCGCAAGGCCATTCTTGCTTTGCCTTGCCTCATCTTGAGCATCTTGAGCATATTGTCACATTCGATATTGCGGCTACAAATAAAAATTCTTAGTATAGAAAAATAGATCGTCTCTGGGTCAATAGGTCTTTAATTCTCAACGATATTATTATAATAGAACCATAAAAGATTATATCGGCCCTAAACCTATGCAACACCTTTTGAAACCTATGAAAATCCTGTAAACAAGGTTCGATAGTATGCATCGACACTGAACAGTATAGCTGGGAACACAGTCTTCCCACAGCGATAACAAAAAAGCAAAGCTGGAAATATAAATCGTTCAGTCTAAAATAAATTTGAATAGTTCACAATATTTTAGATGCGCGAAAGAGTCACCAGACGTTGCCAAATTTGAATGCCAAGTGTGTCTGAAAAACGCACACTAAAAATTAAATTTTCCAAAACTTTATGATCCGGCAGGGTGTGCACACTTTATTTTTTGCAGCATTATATAATACATGTCCTCTGCTTCTCTAACCTTATTTTCTTGCATAGTAAATGAGTCCTATTTTTCCCCTGGTGGCGTCGAGGCTACCAAATAGAAAAGTGGACTGCCTTGGTTGCTGTACATGGTACGAGTACGACTACCGCCCTGAGGTCCTGGGTTTGAATCCCGGGTCGAACCAAAATAATTGAAACTGGGTTTTTCCATCTTTAAAAATACTGAATTACAGCAGCAGCTCCAAAAATACTTATATCTAATATTATAAATGCGAGTTTGTGAACATATTTGGTTGTTAAAGTAAACGCAAAAACAGCTGAACTGATTTGGGTGAAATTTAAGACATGAATAGACCATGTCTTAATTTAGCACACTGGCTACTTTTTTCCCGGTAATTTGCTCCCATGGATTGTTTATACTGATTTTTAAATAGATGACGCTGGCGTCGTATAGATGGCGCTTGGAATCTACAGCGTTTTAAGAATCTATGTAATAGGAAAGACTTCATGCGGGCAAATCCTCTAGCAACACCTATATTTTAAATAATTCTTGTTCAAATTAATAATAATATTATAAAACCACTTTCTAATATGTATAAGTACCAATAAGTATAGTATTATTTTCGTAACAGAATATTTCTTGGTGCCATATCATGCGGTTGGCAACTGTTATAATCCACACTACACTGCGGTTATCTTTACTACTATTTCCAGACAAAAACCGGCTAAAGCGTTGTTAGAACTTAAAAGAATACTTTTTAATCTAAACAAATTAAATATTGTGTAGAAGAGTTCTATTAAGCTTTATATTTTTAGTGGTGTAAAGGTAAACACCGCTGTAGAGGAACAGATGGTTATGTTCCTCTATAGAAGGGGAAGATTCCCAGTCAGGCAGATGTTGCGCCTGACCGGCCGCAGCCCCTCCGACAGTTCCTATTCGGAGGTGGTATGGTATATATGCTGCATGTCGCGCAAATTGTGCAAGCGTGTTTCAGGATCGATGTCGCCATCTATCGTGATTGCTGTATGATTATCACTCCAGTTGTGTCACTGCATCGATCCTCTTGCAATTTCGGCGATGTTGACAAGATGGCGGTATATGCACTAATTGTACCACCACATATTTAACGTGCTGTGTCCTAGGTTGCTTACCAGTGGATTATTGGAATGCATTTCTTCATCTATATAGATTTTACTGAAGTGAATTTTAACGGTTTAGTTACACCAGTATCATAATTCGGTCAACTCAAATATGTTATTATAGTATTAGGACCCTACATTTGACCTTAAACCTTGGATCATTGAATGTTTTACACCTCATAATGGGTATCCGCCTTTTAACCTCATCATTATTACGGCCCAATCTACCTTTTACCTGACTGCCGTCAGGTGATAATGTTTTAAATATCTACATGTATTTCTTATTGTCTTGTTTCTTAGGAATGCTCTATACATAGAGCAGAGCGTGGAGTCGCTGTCGAAGGCGGACAACCTGAACACGTACTGCGCCTCACCCAAGCTGGACTACTGCAGCCAGTACGAGCTGAAGGACGCCGGGGCCGAAGACGCCGACCCTGACCTCATACCTTGTCATTACGGTAAGATTGTAAAACTTTCCTGACTGTACAAATACTACTATCCTTTTCTAAATTTTTATTCCAAGGCTGGCAGCGGCGATACCCTAGTTGGGTGAGGAACGGACTGTCGAGAATAATTCCGCAGGTTCAAATCCCAAGGGCACCCACCTCTGATTTTTCTAAAATACGTGTTTTTTGGGAATTATCGCTTGCTTTAACGGTGGAGGAAAATATCCTGTGGAAACCTGCATACCTGAGAAATTCTTTATAGGAATTTTGAGGGTGAATCTAGTCTACCAATCCAAACTGGGCCAGCGTGGTGGACAGAGGTCTAATCCCTCTCAGTAGATTTATTACGGACTTCTCTCTTTTTCGTTCTTTATTAAATATTGGCGCCGGTGAGCTGAGCTTCTTATTAGTGAAAAAAAATATCAAAACTGATTTAGTAATTCCTGAGACCGTGCTCCGGAGCTCGTCCAAACAAACTTTTCACCTTTATATACTCGTATAGATTAAGCATTGTTCTAATAAATCATTTAATGTACATTTCTATATAGTTCTAAATAATCACCGTTGTTTCAGACAAACATCCAAAGCCGCTGAATGATTATACCAAGCTGCCTACTCTGGGGCTGAGCTGCGAGCCTCACAGCATATACAGCGATCGCATCAGCAGCTTACCAGCTAGTGCTGTGAGTATTAGCAGTTCTGATAGGTACTTCTTTCTGTTCTTCTCAAGTGGTATGGATAACTAGAAACATTTGGCAACGTGTTTCCAATAAAGAGGGTTGCTCCTCTGTCTACCCTTTACTAGGATAAAAGGCGTGAGTGAGTACGTTAAATATAGCAAAAATCCCGTTGTAGCAATAAAAAAGAACCAAAACCTTGCTATTACTAAAAGAAAAACAAAAACAGCTTATTTTTTTTCCAATGGTGTCTATTCACCAGTCATGTATTTGTATGTTTTATTTTGTCTCAAAAATTCTGTTTTGGTTTGGCGGTGAAAAAACGTAGGCTTAATTCTATTCTAATAGTGTCTGTAGACCAATTTCGTATTTGAATTTTTTAGTTTGTCTCAAAGTTCTAGTTTTAGGTTGACCTCTACAGGTCTTCTTATGAGTCAACTGGGGTCGATTGTTTGACCCTAGACTTTGATTTTTCATTTATTCAACAAGTTGTGAGTTTGCGCCAGGCGCCTACAGAATATATATCTTTTACAAACAGATTTTTTGGTGTTATTTGATTTTGAAAGTTTATCTTTTTTTCTTAAGAAACCTACAAGAGAATAAGTAAATGAATTATCTGTAAATCAAGTCAATTAAAACTACTAAAATACAAAGAATTAGACCCTAGGCCTTATTCTTGGCACGAAGTAACATCTAATAATTCCTCAAGCATAATTTCTTAAAATGAACACGCCGATTTTAATCTCTCCTTTTCATAATTAAATTTATTAATTGAAGAATCGAAATCAAGTTTCAAAATACCGGAATTGCTATGTAAAAGCAAAACTTAATTAAAAAGTTAATACAAATTAAATAGAGTGATAGGACTAATTTGAATAATATAATTAGTTAAGGTGCATTCACACGGTTGTTTCTTTTTGCGGAGCAATTTTACTGTAGTTTTGAGCAACATTAGCAAACATTTTGTATAACTTTTGGGACAATTAAAATACTGTAACAGAATCACGAATAAGACTTAGATCTCACAAATATTATCGTGCAAAGTTGCTCTGTTATGATTAACAACTTTTGAGAAGAAATATTTTGTTTGTGATCGTGTAACACTGCATTTTTTTTTATTAACTTTGGGAGCTAAGGAATAAATTTAAGGAATATAATATATCTGAGAAAAAAACCTATTCGTGCCGCTGAAAGTTCAACATTCAAATCCAATGATAAGCAACATTCAATAAGTAGTCGAAGGCAAAACCAAATCTCACAGTAAGTTGCTCAATATTGCCCCACAAAGAGCAACAACAGTGTGTAAGCGCCATTAACAGAAATTGTACAATTTCAACTAATTGGAATTGATTGATTAAATTAATTAGTTACGAAATTCAATTCTTATTATGTAATACAAACGCATTCCCCCAAAGATCACCAATTACTTGCGTATTAAGCTGTGATATGCGATTAAATGGTATTCCGGTAATTACTATAAGGGGAGACGCGGGCAGGCCGCGTTTGTTGATTTGCTCCGGTTAATGCCAGGGAATTACAGTAATTACACCACAATTAGTTATAGTTGTGTTGTATATAAATGTATTTAAAGAGTAAAAATTATTGTTAGTTATTTCATGTGATAGATAATATTTTGGGGCGAGTATTGATCTGAAATGTTAAATTTATAATTAAAAATAAATAATTTTACCTAATAGTATATAAATAAAAGTGATGATTTATATTCCAGTTATTAATTATAAATATTGATTTTTTTTTCATTAGCCATACATATTCGAGCAAGTGGGTTATTTATTAGTAAATAACAACCAATTACGCCTTGCTACATGATTTTTAATGCTTGTTTATACGAATCAGTTTTTTGACAGTAAGTTATACCGCCTCAGCCGTCTAATTCCATTGTTCTGAGTCTAATTCACACCATTAAATACGCAGAAGGTTAGCATCGAAAAAAAATTATCTACACATTCTTTTCCTTTTAAAATTTTGATTCATGCAAAGTGACGTGAAATTGCAAGAGAACCCATACCTCAAAGCAAGTGCGAAATGAAAAGAGCAGAAACACTGAAGAATTCCAGTCACGTACATTTTATGATGTAGTGGCTCGTCCGGCCCCGTTTCGCGTTCATTACCACATGGTATGCGATATTTAGGTTACGCACATGAAAATATTCATCGGATTTTTGTGTCAGCTATTCGGGAATTTCGCGTCATTTTATAAAAAAGACGCGTCAAAAGCAGATGCATATATCTTACGGATGTCTGGATTTTGTAACATTCGTGAAATGGCATGGCTGATGCGTTCCGGCAAATATCTGCCCGAATTTATGTGTGAGAGTACATTTAGTTTTTGGTAGGATGTTTCAATATTTTAGTTATATTATATTGTTATAATTCACTAAATTATACTACATATTGATGACATGTTATGTATAATAATAATAATATCAGCCCTGTATTATATACTGTCCTACTGCTGAACACGGGCCTCCTTTACTACTGAGAGGGATTAGGGCTTAGTCCACCACGCTGTAGTGCGGATTGGTAGACTTCACACACCTTCGAAATTTCTATAGAGAACTTCTCAGATGTGCAGGTTTCCTCACGATGTTTTCCTACACCGTTAAAGCGAACTATAAATTCACAAAGAATACACACATGATTTTAGAAAAGTCAGAGGTGTGTGCCCTTGGGATTTGAACCTGCGGACATTCGTTTTGGCAGTCCGTTCCAAACCCAACTAGGCTATCGCCGCTTTTTCGCTCGACATGTTATGTATTAATAACTATATTTTGCTTTTTTTCCATTTGACTCGGGGATAAGCTTCCGCTATATTTAATACGTAATCCCCCCCCCCACCTCTACTTTGGTTTGATTATATGTTTTAGTGGAATTCTATTGGTAACCTACAGATATGTCTAGTAAATTTTAATACGTATATTAACATACTTAAATAATATATTTTGTTTGTCAACAGTCCTCAATGAGTATAACAGTTGTGAACCGCGGTGTGACTGCGCGCAGTACAGACATCGCGTCCAGCGGAGCCAGGCTGGACCCCATCACGACGTCTCGGAAGGTCAGGGAGAGCTGTATATAAATACATACATGGGTGGTGGTCACTTGTTTATACTTGATTGTGGTGTGATGCGGTTTAGATTTTTTACAAGGTGATTTAGATTGCGTTATTAGTACCAAAGGAAATAATGTTGCACTATGTTAATGTTCATTAGATACCGCCATTACGATTTTTTTATGTGATTTAATATCTATTATTAAATAATGAACACATGCAATTGTGTTCTTGAATATTTATTTTGTATTTCATAAGTAAGTTATTTGTTCTTCTATATCTAAACAAATGCGTGTCTTTGAAAGGCACGTTTTTGCAAATAAAATGTATTTAGTTGCATCTGATTTACGTTACAATTTTGATTTTGATAAGTACATGTACAATCAATTAAGAAATTATTTTTACTTACATAAATCAATTGCATAAACGCACATGTCCAATGAAGCTCAGTCTCCCCCGCATATGCTGCCCACCACCTCAATATTAGAATTAAGTAAAAAACATGGTTGTAAAAATTACAAATTGTTGCTAAGGTTAAAATTAAGCGAAATATAGAGGTTGGTAAGCCTTGTTACGACTCTTCTGTCACTGGAAATGTTTTTTAATGTTTGGGCAAAGGATTACCTTTGGAAATCCTACGATGTGTGGATTGTAAAGGGAATTTGGGACCGTTTTCCTTTGTTTTTGGAGGTTTTGGCTTTGTTTAACACGGATGTACGGATTTCCACTGCATACCCCCAGTTCGCAATCCTCTTTCTATGAAAGGTTTTTGAGTGGACGTCCGCACTATCTTTATGCTGGTACAGCAAAATACCACACTGGGGTGCATTGTAAATACAGTGCAGTTCAGATATAGCATTGATCAAAGGAATAAGCGGCGATAGCATAGTTGGGTGTGGAACGGACTGCCGAGACGTATGTTCGCAGGTTCAACTCCTATGAGCAGACACCTCCGACTTTTCTAAATTATGTGTGTATTCTCAGTGAATTATTAGATGCTTTAACGGTAAAGGAAAACATCATGAGGAAACCTGCATACTTGAAAAATTCTCTATAGGAATTTTGAGGGTATGTGAAGTCAACCAATCCGCACTAGACCAGCGTGGTGGACTAAGGCCTAGCCCTCTCAGTAGTAGAGGAGGCCCGTGCACAATAATGGAATAGTATATAATATAGGGCAGATATAACTACGAAAAGTCAGATGTGTTTGCTTTTTGTTTTGAACCAGTGGTCATCCCTTTCTGTAGATCGTTCCATTTCCAACTACGCTATTGAGTCCTTGAACTGTTAGCAATTATAATATACTTTTTTTTTTAATACACTTCGAATTATTGTGTTGTTAAGAAAGATTTTATTAGAATGTTTATGGGACATAGGAAATAATAAAAAATATTTCCAGTAAAAAGAGTTATCGAGAAAAATTTAATGTTAAAATGTATTGAAAATTCCTTTAAAAATAATCCTAAAAGGTATCGGGTTGTCAAAGAAATCTGCAATTACTTCGCAAGAACTGTCTCATGCCTATACATACTTCTCCCCAATTTCCCCCTTTTTGTCCAAAGGCAAAACATGAACAGCAAATGACGTATGCTGGTCCGCTCTCCCCTCCGAAACAGTCGTAAACTTGCACCCGTTCTTAAGATTATTCGTAACTTAAATTCTAATCCAATGATGACAAACCAGTGGCACGTGAAAAAATAATTCGGGCACGCGAGTTATATGTCAAATTTTGTATAGGTATCTTCGAGTTTCACTTCGCTAAACATCAGGTGCAGTGAAGCCACTTTTCTGAGCCCCGACAAAAAAAGAAAAATCATAGTTGGGTCATAAAAAAAATCGCTAAAAGGAGGCACTCGGATAAATAAAACTGGTCTTGGATGGCACGTTACAGGCCTAATTTTTTTGTAAATTGACTCATTAACTATTACAGGTTCGCCATCGCTGTTTTAATCGATTAAATTTCAAAGAAACAATATTAACATTAATTCTTTTACAATATATAACACACAAGAACCGTTTAAAATATCAATTTACCAATAAAGGTTTCTTACTCTTTATTCAAATTGATTTATCAGAAACAAGATCTTCCAATTGATATGCAGGAACAGGGAAGTAATTTCTAACAAGAAAATGCTGTGAATTTTCTCCTCTCGATATTTTACGAAAAATGTATTTCAAAACGCAGAGTATACTGTGTTTGACGTAGTCCTTAATTGCTTTGTATTAGAGTAATCGGCTGGAATTAGATTTTTGTTCAGTAAAACGATTAAAAATTAGTTCTAAGACAAGGAAATAACCAGGGGTCCTACATGACCGTCTTTGGTTAAGTAGGATTTTGCTGGTGTTAGGATATATTTTTATCCGCCCGGATAGCGACCGCTGTCCACAAGGTATTAAAACCCACCACAGTGGCCCACGTAAGTGTGCCGCGTTCCGGGATCAGCCTGTGTATATTTGCTTCCAACAGGCCGGCATAATTGTGTCGACTGGGGTAATTTCGTCAGCCGACATTCTATTGAACCCTACTCTACTTACCAATAGTTGCAACGGGATCACTTTGACATCGTATAATATTAATACCGTTAAAGCCATCAAAATGGAGGTTGCATTGCCCACCTTAGAAAAAAATTAAGACTGCAATTACGAATATCAGTGACTATACGAAACACGTGTTTTTTCAAGTACCTCCTACCCAAGCCAACCTTATTCGCTACTGGCTGTATGTTTGTACCAAAATACCTATATATTTAATATACATCACTGAATTTCTAAAACAACCCGATACCTAGTTTGACGAATGGTCGCGTCCGCCCAACCATTATCGTTTAGTTTTACTCGTTGGCCTTTAATTAAATTATATATTGCACCAGACAATTCTGCGTGATATGAAGGTGCTTTAAAAAAACATTTAAAAATATTAGAATTATTTATAGCAACAATTTTGTTTGATCATGAATTTTAAAACATTATCCATATTGTGGGTTGAAAATGACCCGGGTGTGCTATATTTACGAACAATAAAAGTATTATAATATATCTGGATTAATTTGCTACGAAATGTTGCCAGAAATGCTCATTTTGTTTCTATTCTTACTAATTGTAATACTTGTGTATAAGTTGTATAAATATAATTAATGCGGCGAAAATATG
>NC_051127.1:4457372-4488941 GCF_014839805.1 Manduca sexta | reverse complement strand
ATTATGACCAGAACTTAAAGGCACAACAATGTTGATGAATAACATTAACTCATAATATATTAATGGATGGGTTATTAGTGTGTAGGATTTGGCCAAATTAGGAATCAGCATTCAAATCAAATAGGCTGGTGACACCGGTATGATTAAAATAATATACATTGAAATGTTACTAATTCCCTTCCATTATCGTGATTACGATGTCGACATAACGCGTTTTCGGTCAGCCAATTTGCTGATTCGGTCATAAATATGGCCGAATAAACACATCCCTAACTTCTGAAAAGATTCGGGCTATTGTTTTTTTTTATATGAACCGCATTCATTTTATTCTACATACATACATAACATCACGCATTTATCCCCGAAGGGGTATGCAGAGGCGCAACTAGGGCACCCACTTTTCGCCAAGTTATGTTCCGTTCCATGATGTGATAGGGGCGAGCCTATCGCCATATCAGGCACAAATTCCAGACTCCGGGCTGATACTGAGCAGAAAAACCCAAATATCACTTTGCCCGACCCGGGATTCGAACCCAGGACCTCAGAGCGCTATTGTACCGGACATGCAATACAACTACGCCACCGAGGCAGTCATTTTATTCTATTTTTTAAATATACCGCCTTTATTTTGCCAGTTCATTTTGGTGCTCGTATAAAAATTTCCGACATGGTATGGGTTGGAAGAATTCAGTTTTTCCTATTTGTACGGCTATGTGAAGATATGTAGGTTTTTAAAAATAGAAACGCTAAGAAGGCTTTATGTGATTACCTTTCGGATTTTGAAAAGATCTTTTTTAAGAATAATCTATTGTATATTCAGTGGCTAAAAATAGTTCCTTGGTATTCACAATCCTTAATCCTTCCTCAAAGGTCGGCATCGCGTCGGCGATATCCCTATTGTAGGCAGTAATCAGTTACTTAATGTCAAGTGATCCCTTACTCTTTGCCAGCGTCACAATTCTACGAAAATTGTCTGTAACCGCTACACTATATTTATCGCTAGATCGTCTTATATATTTTTGTAATTCTTAGGCTAATGTGCGAATATTTTCAATAACATATACTGTTTGCTGTTGTTTGTTAGTGGTAGGATATATTTAATATCCGCCCGGATAGCAACCACCGTATACACGGTGTAAAACCATAGTGGTCCACGTAAGTGTGTCGCGTTCCGAATCAGCCTGTGTATATCGGGGTTCAACAGCCGACATAGTTGTGTCGACTGTCGAGGGTGATCATCTCTCGTCAGTCGAAT
Organism: Manduca sexta; assembly: GCF_014839805.1. Lineage (NCBI taxonomy): Eukaryota > Metazoa > Arthropoda > Insecta > Lepidoptera > Sphingidae > Manduca > Manduca sexta. Next base: position 4,487,686 of record NC_051127.1, on the reverse strand, counting down.
TTCTATTGGGCCCCACTCCACTTACCATCAGGTGCAGTAGGATCTCTTCACCGTGCTTGTATTAAAAATACTTTATCCGTCTAAATATCTAGATAAGCGTCACTGTCATGATTAAAAACAGACAAACACTAACACGCGAAACCTTGAACTACAAAGTTTTATTTAGTACTAAACCACGCTCGTTACTCTGAGAAGTTAGGCTGCGAGACTTACAAACAGCAGTAATTACCCTGGTAGTGATAAGTTTTTGGTTGTTCAACTTAATCGATCTTCCAAGAAAGAAACTGTAAATGTACCTACATTAATAGGTTTTTCTAGCGCCAAGCAGCAATATATTAGCATTAAGAATAATAATAAATAATTTATTGCCAACCAACCAGTCAGCCAACCAGTACATAATATTTCTAATGTTGTGTTCTACTGTTACCTGAAATACGGGACCCTGTGCTATAGGTAATAGTGGCGAAACTGACGATTTCTGAATCGTAAGCCGACACATCATAATGATACTACTAAGCATAAATGCGGTTTGCGAATCGTTCCAATTATAATTAAATTTTGCATAAGTTACGAAAGGAAAGCCGGTAGGAATCGGATTATATGCACCCTTCGACACCAGCTACTTGCCAGTGTATACTTTACCCGAACTCAAATTGGTAACAATTATGGCAATACAATAAATAGAATTATGCTGTGGTATCCAGAAATGTACAGTGTATGTATTTTGATATAGCGGCGATAGTCTATTTGGTTGTGGAACGGTCTGCCGAGACGAATTTCCGCATGTTCAAATCCCAAGGCGCACAACCCTGACTTTACTATAAAATGATGTGTGTATTCTTTGTGAATTATCGTTTGCTTTAACGGTGAAGGAAAATATCATGAGGAAACCTGCATATCTGAGAAATTCTCTATAGGAATTTTCGAGGGTGTGTGAAGTCTACCAATCCGCACTGGGCCAGCGTAGTGGACTAAGGCCTATTCCCTCTCAGTAGTAGAGGAGGCCCGTGCCCAACAATGGGACAGTATATAATACAGGGCTGATATTATGTATTTTAATAACGTAGTCTATTGTTATTTAGTCTGGCATCACATTCACCTTGCGTTTTGAATATTTATAAACGGCAGAAATCAGTTACTATCTGATGACAATATTGGTCGTATGTTTTCTCTTCTAAAAATAGTTAGAAACTACCCTGATTTCCATTCAAAATTCTAGCTTACCGCCGACAGATGGCGTTGTACAGCAATATCCCATGCCGATCCATAAGGACAATTTTACGAGGCCATTCTCGAAGGCTGAGCCTCTCTATTTTGGAGGCCTAAAAATCAATGCTATCTGAAATATTATGGATCCTGGGACGCTCTAGGGATATGGGTCGTGCGGAAGGCTGGCGGATTTTTGTGATAAGGCCTTTATTGGGTTTGGAAGGCTCGTATGTTTGTAGGGATTATATAAAACTTAGAAGTAGGAGTCCCAACATGATAACTTAATGATGGTAAATCATAACATTAAGTATTCTATGAACAACATTATTAAGTTTTATGTCTACTGACATACATATAAATTTCGAGAGAATTTTTGTTATTCGTCTCATAATTAAATTGTATTATAACATCATTACTAAGACATTCTCAGTAGAAGCCACTGATATATTTTGTATCGAAGTTAGCCCTACATTTAGCAAATAAAGTGACACCATTTACGACAAAATGTTCGACGGTCTAAATTAAATTTAACCTGTATTGTATAGTCGCTTTTCCTTGTTATGATAAAAATGTTATAGGCATTTATATCAAAATTGGCTCGCAACGTATTAAAGTCTTTTCCTGGAATAAATTGAAAAAATATATAATATTATGTTGCGTTCTATAGGGATAGAATAGATTTTTTTAGTTAAGGAATTCACGGAATCTATTCAAAAGTTAATGAGTTACAAATACAATTTTTTTATCTCATTATTATTCTAGTCATCTTTAAGAATATCTAAGTTAACATTTCCACCAACATAACTGATATTATTGATTTAAAAATATATCTTTCTTCAATTCCTGCGTATTACCAAACCTATTTAAATCTGTGTTTATTTATGTAAATTCTATTCATATTATTAATCATTAAGTAAGTTATATGTAAAGTTTAGGTATGTATTTATATAATTATAATGGTTTAAGTTTGTATTATAGTATCTATACATCCCCCCTTTAGCTCGTTCTATTTAGTCTCTCACTATAAGTCGGGGTAGTCTGGAAGAGATCGCTTTTAGCCATAAGACCTGCTATTGTTGTTTGTATTATTTAAAATATTAAGTATAATTGTATTCTGTACGTAGTGTCGAATAAAGTGATTTCCTTTATTTATTAATTCAAAATAGGTTTTAATAACCAAACGGTCTCATTTAGATGGATTTGATTATATCATTATATATTTCATTTAATCGAGTGTTAAGTTTTTATTATTTTGTTTTCTTGTCTGTCTTCCATAATTTTGCAAGAACACTATACTTTATAGATATTAGTAGTGATTTAGTTGAACTATTAAACATTTCTTAAATCTGGATGATAGTATTTTATAAACTGTAGTCTAGTCTCTTTGGGATAATCTGCGGTACAATTTGACTTAAATTGAAAATAAAACTGGTAACGCTGTCGATTTCTTACTTGTATTACTTACTGACGTGTTGTTTGGGATTAAAACTTAAGAACAATATGAGAGTAGATGAACCATTTTTGACGAATTTGCTATATTGGATGTCTTTAGAAGTACAAGCCCTTACCTCATTTCGCATCGTCATAATTAGTTGCGGTATGATAGAGAACATAAGCCTCCAAAAATTTTATACCAACGTATGGAAAGTTGATGCGTCTACCGACTTCCTGGGTTCTTTCTTTCGTTTGGAAATGTGATGCATCAAGCGAATGTCTGTTACCTTCATTAGTTCTTTTCTTTTTGATCTTCATCAAAACACCTTTATCTTCACCTTTGTACATCTAACACCGTGCTTACTTCTTCACAAATCAACGCCACTTCTTCAGTTTTAAATATTTCCCCGGGCACAGTCACTACTCAAACCCCTAATCGTAATGGATCTTCAGAACATATTCTCCTTACGTTAACGGTTACAAACGGCCCATTATTTATTTTATCTCAATGCGAGTAAACGTTGTGTTCGAATAAATCATTCATTTTCAATTACGTTCCACTTACGTAAGAAGCGCCCTTGTGTATCCACCGTTGTAAATCATATTACGGGAACCGATATCGTTGTTATTATCTTTGCTGAATGTGCCGTTTTTCGCTTATATTTTATTACTTAGAATTGCTCATTTAGAGATTTTGGTGTTAGCATTGGGAATCTATTTCTACCGTCAAGCAGCAGTGTTAAGTCACTGTTGTGTTCCAGTTTGAAGGATATTATAGCCAGTGTAACTATTGGAAATAATCAAATGTAACATCTCATGTCTCAGGATGGCGAGCGCAGTGGAATACCAATGCTTTGTAATTCAAAGTGTTAGATGATGTTTCTATTGTTTATGGTGGTCATATCACTTACCATTATCAGCTCGTCTCGTCGTGCAAAGCAATAAAAAAAGAATACCTCATCCTTCGTCTAACATTCTAAATTTTATGTTTATCTGAATAAGATGAGGAAGTTTTCCAGCTGGAAAAAAGCAACGGCCGTGAACTGTTCTATGAGAAGGCACTAAACAGCTATCGTTGCCTTGAGACTTCAGATAGGGTTTAACAATGCTAGATAATTACATTTTGCGGTTTAATGTTTTATGGATTTTTTTTTCACTGCAAAGTTTTGGGTGGTCTTAATTCCATGAACCGTATCATTATCCAATTAAAAAAATATGTTCCCAAAAATATGCCTGCCTTTTTACCAATGATTATAATCAAGTTTTAGAATGCTAATAATAAAAATCTACATTTAAAATAATAGATTTAAAATTTCATATCATATTATCAACAACGCGAGATCTCTAACCTCCCTCGCCTTTTATCAAGGCATCCGTTTATGCAACGGGGCTTTTGAAAGATGAAAGCTCATCTAAGTTTTAAAGTGTGTATCTTTATAATTTTCTTACATTTACGTTCATTATCTCATGAAAGTTCAAGCCATTTAATTACAGCATTTTTAGATGAATTATAATTTTAGTTACTGCTGAATACTATCTTCGGTTATCGAGGTAAAACCTTTCTTAAATTACAGTGTCTTAATGCAGATTGTTATATTTTACTATTAATCTTTGAAAATCATACGAAAAGTTCTCAGGTTACTTCATTATTTCTCTAATCTTAGTCTTAATAAATACGTATTGAAGTACACGAAATCAAAGTGTCTTACGGCTGGGACCGAACCTGTGATTTTCTCTCTTTAATCAGTTCCATTCCACCTTATCATATAGCCGTTTTATTTGTATTTATGTAGAATATGAATGCCTGAAAGAATTCCTAATTCTGATTTTTTGTTCGGATTTTTATTTATTTTTTGTCATAAGATTAATTAATTTCATGAAAGAGGACAAGGTAAATAAGTCTTTTAACATTAATCTAAACGAAGATAGTAATCTAAGCTTCTTTATAACAAAGCAGTATTCAAGGAATACTTAATATCTATTATCAAATCAGTTATTTCTCCGAAAAAGTTATTTGGAGCATTAGTTTTGTTTAATATTAAATAATAATAGTCTAGACGCCTCCGCGGTCTAGTACGAGTACATATTTTAAGAATTTGAATGCAATAAAGGTACTACAAAAATTAGAATTTATAATATTAATATTTCTTTCATTTAAATCTCACCACGAGCAGAGCACGCAAGTAAAAATCGATGGATACACTTAACATTCCCGTGGGCAGCCCTTTCCTTGCAGCGTTCGAGATTAAAAACTTTCGTCCTGCGGTTTGCCCGGAAAATATAAACGAAATATCTAGAGCCCATCGGGTAAGAGCGTAAAGTATTCCCACTGCGGATAGGCAATTAACGGATTCAATTTACCAGAGGGTTAGAGTAGTACATATTTACCCTTGATTAAAACCGCCAAATCCGGTATTGTTGGCGGTTTTTAGGCACAAGGATAGCATTTCTGTTGGATCATTTGTTTAAAGGTTTTGAAGCGCGAGTGCTGTCAACTTGTTGAGGAAATATTTAGGGCTGAATACTTAAATGCAACTCAGTTTCGCTCTGAAGTGTGATATCAGTTGAGACGATGTCAAATTAAAGTGAGCATCTTAAAATTGTCGCTGTTTATTAACAGATATTAACATCTCAAATGATATCTTTAGTCACACCATATGACTATGGCGAGACGGATTTGCCCTTTACCTGATGTTAAGCGGTACAAACGCCCGTAAATAATAGAAACACCATCCAACACCTTGAATTACAAAGTATTGTTTGGTGTTCTACTGTGCTCGTCATCCTGAGACATGAAATGTTAAGTCTCATTATGTCCAGTAGTTACAGTGGCTACAACGTCCTTCAAACCGGAACACAACAGTGACAACACACTACTTGGCAGCAGAAAAGACATTGCGATGGTATCTATCCAGGCGGACCCTTACATGTGAGAGACCTACCACCCGAATTTCTAAATAGGCACAGTGAAACGCGCACATTTTCATAAAAATTGATTATTTGGCTAAACACCGTTCTGATCCCTCAGACCTAAAGAAACAGCCCTCCAGCATCTCGGATTATTAAAGGAAGGGGCTACATTTTTATTGTGTCCGCCCGGCAAGGGTTTGCTACCCAGTGAATTATGGCGTTTTAAAATCTTCCCTATTCTGTTATCGCAGCGACTTTTCTCCGGCCGATAAAGAGGATTACCCCATTTGTCTTACACTGTGACTTAGGTACTGGCGTCTGTATAATTTTATTGTTTGATCTGATTGCTTTGCATATTGTCTCTCTTGCCGCCATTCGAGATATTTTAATATATGTTTTGTTACGTAATCAATTTAATTTTGAGGTTTACATTCATTTTCACTATGTACTTTGATTGTAAGCCTCAAGATTTTGTTTCGATTGTCGAGTCCAGCTACTAAATGTAACATCAAAAATTTATTGGTTCCTCTTTTGGAATTGGACATCTTTTACAGAAAATGTCAGAATTATAACATAGAACAAAGTATAACACCTTGTAACAGTTAGCCAGAGAACTGTTAAGGTTAGAAAGACATTATACAGAAAATTGAAGAAAACACACTGTAAATGCACAAAGTTGAAGGGGATAATACCCCAGTGGGTCAGGGGTAGGCACGAATACATTAATCAATGTACTATTGTACAGGTTATGATTTTAGTTTTATAAACATTATTTAAAGTAGGTGAATATTGTTTCTGGATATGGCAGTCGAATCTGGGTTCCTCTGCTCAATACGTTTATAAAGTTTCTTACCCGTTTCTCATCAATCAGCATACTATTGGAATCCAATCCGCTTACCATCAGGTGTAGTGGGTCAGAAAATCAGAGATATACGGCTTCAAACATGCCGGCATGGACTGGACTCCACTTACCATCAGTATCAGTGGGTTTTACCGTGTCAGTGTGAAGAAAAACTTTTAGTATGCAGACGTGAACATATTCTAAGCCACTAGACGCCCATTCATCTCAATTCAAGACATTTTTCCCAAGAATAGCCATCAAGAATATCCAACAATCAAAGAACACTTTCATAAATAATTTATATGTAATTTGAAAGCGTTATGTTATTCAACATACGATACGGGGCATGTTTGCTCTCCGTTTTGGAGTATGAATAATTAAATATGTTTACTATGTAAATACTTGAGATTCGTTTGTGCTAAAGTTTAAATTAATCTAGTGTTTTCTTGGGAATTGAGGGCTTCGGGTTTGGGAGGATGTTAGTCTAGTATTAATATACAATTACATCTATTTAAGGGGCCTAAATTCTTGATGGTTTTGATTTTTAATCGACTTCAAAAAAGGAGGTGGTTCTCAATTCGACTGTATGTTTTTTTGTGTTTATTACGCGATTACTCCTCCAATTGTGGACCGATTTTCAAAATTCTTTTTATGTTCGAAGGAGATACTTCTGAAGTGGTACCATAGTCACCAAGTCAGGATCTGATGATTGGATCCTGGAGAAATCGAGGGCAACCCTCAAATTTTATAGGCTCACAGATCGTTTTTCGCATTTTATGAAGTAACTTAAGCACTTGTCTTTTATAATTTCAATAAATGGCGGGACAAACAATTCGATATAAGTCACATGAATAAATCGCTCCTAGCTGAATAACGGCCAGGGCCAATCTTAAGGGAGTCAAGTACGTAGGAGATATTATAGTGCACAAGTGTGTGTGCAATATACAGGTGCACTCTCTGCTCATAGTCTGGTTAGACCGCGATCCAACATGACCAATACACGAGACCTCAAAAACAGTAAACATGGTGTCCAGTAGAGACAAAATAAAAAATGATAGAAAATTAAATCGCGTGCAGTAACAATTTTTATCAAACTATTAATATAATTTCCGAGAGGTCAACGAGTGACACACAAACCAACAAACCGGTTGTGATTAATATACGTCGCATTTTAATGAATTTGATGGGAACGCTTCGATATGCTTTCATAGTGATTTAGTTTATGGATGCCGTGGGGTATTTGGATTTGTTAAGAAATATGGTGGCAGTTTAACGGTGTAGTAGTTAAGCTGTGAGACCGGTTAGGCTCTGGGTTCGATCCAAGCTTTGAGCTTTTCAATGCAAAAAAATTAATGTTAATTGCACTGAATTTAAACCCATAATAAATAATGTTATGATAATAATATGCTTTAATGCTATAGACTGCTTCTTATACCACGAAAATATTAACTATCGGGCGGAGTTGCAGCCAAAATGCAGTAATATATAAATGTGAAATATATAAATATGTATATGCGTTAAGTATGTATGTATAAAAAAACCTCACAAACTTTTTACAAGATTGTTCTGAACTTGAGTCAAACTTAAATCCATTAAACAAAAGGATCTACCTGTAATCTATAAAACATGGCCCTAATTATGTCTTCTATCAACATTTCTAAGCGAACCCTTCCCCGTACCATTCATCTTCCAAAACAATATAAAGAAAGAAACAAATGTAAGCAATAAACACGCATTCTTAAACGTTTCCCGTGCCGAAAATTAAATATTTATCAGAAAATATCATGCTATAATTCATTGGAGGCAATAAAATGAATATGTATGCGGGTACGTATAAAGAAACGCGATGTACTGAATGCTATATAGCTTAGAATAGCTTTGATATGTATTTTGAACTTTATTCCTTTGATAATACTTTCTATCCTGATAGTGGTCAGGACGAACTTGCTAGTATTTCTTAGAATACCTATTTCTTTAATAACATAATTTGAACTTTATTCTTTTAATATTAGTGTTAGTATTATAACAAAGAATATTGGCTCAACTGATGTGTTAACACTGGCTGTTATATAGTTTTGCTGTTTCGTACTGTTGGTGAGATTATGGCTGGCAGCGCATACATGATTAATCTGTACTTTTGGGCATTTATGGATGGTGAACATGTATATTAGTTGGCCTAAAGAGTTTTCTAGATACTTATACCAAAATGCCCGGATAGCGCCTGCAAAGTATAAAACACCATGGTGGATTTAAATGAGCATAATTGAGTTGACTGGGAAGGGATAATGATCTATCCTTAAATGATATCTAGCTACCGCCACTGCGAAGGGTTACATTTTTCAAAAGGTAACCCGAGAAAAAAAATGCCTTAATTAACATATCGGCGCCAATTTAACAGAAAACAAAAACTAAGACAATCATAAATAAACCTAAAAAAGAAGCCGATGGGAATAGTGTTGTATGGATGCTTGACCACTGGTATCTGGGTCTCCTCAACATCAACTGCAGTGGAGCAGTGGCGAAGCGTCTATACAAGTCAATTCCTACCGGCTTCCCTTTTTGGTCTATTTACGTCGTAGTTTTTTTATTTCTGTTAATTTGGCCACGATATATTAGCTAAGGCAATCTTTTTTTCTCGGGTTACCATTTGAAAAAAATCACCCTTTGCCACTGCCGTAGAGTCACTTTGTCATGAACATAAACAATGCCACATAGAAATATTTGTGGTAGGCCCTAAAACAAATTTACTATTTATTTAGTATTTTTTTTTATTTTCATCAATTTTCAAACAACGTGCTACAACCAGCCTAGCTATCCAGCATCATTTAAATCTTTTCATTTCATTTAACAATTTTAGAAAATATTATTAGCATCATCCCGTCAGTGGAAAGAAGGTCTTATTAGAACGGCAACACGGAAAATTCGCTACCCGACCCCTGGAATACGAACCAACTTTTTTGCACCTGACTTAATGTCGCTTTTATTATGTATTCTGTTTCTTTCGCGAAAGCGGTCTCATATTTAAATATTATTTTTTCCGTAGCTAAATTAAAATGTAATTAGAAGTAGATTTGGTACGTCCTGAGAATATAAATTATTTTGATGTAATGCCGCTGGACGTAGGCCGGCATAATTATGGCGATAGAATCGGCCCTTACCATGACGAAACACACATGGTAAGAAGTGGGTTCCCTCGTTGCTCTTCTGCCTACCCCTTCAGGGAGAAAGGCGTGATGTGTATCGACGTGTGCTGAGTTAGTGTACACTATTCCATACCATCAGGTATAGTGTAGTTACTTTGTGTAGGATAAAAATGTTGTCAGTTTCTTCTACAGCATGACTGTAGATCAAAATATTTCCACGATTATGTAAATTAAAATGAAGTAACTACTTAACTAAGTTTCGTGTTGTACAATGAATCACAAAGATCCAATTACCCCTTTTTTTACAAAGTATGTAACGACCTCCGATGTCTTACATAAAATGACGGAAATAATACTGCGTTTTAGTGGTCATTGAGATGGCTGGAGGAATTGTAACCCTGCCAATTCTACTCTTTCATAGGCGAAACCCACAATTTTTCGGGTATAGGGTAATTATTGTATGGATACCCCATTTTTTTACATTGATGTGTGATTTGAAACATAATCCAAAAGAATTATGATTATTGATAGACCCATTCTTAAAGATCAAACCGGTAAATGATAAAAAAGGATTTTCATTACGTGCGTGGAAATAAGTAAAACACTTATGAACCCTAACCATTGTTATGCTGGTGGTAGGATATATTTCATATCCGCCCGGATAGCGACCACTATACCCGCCATAGTGGCCTTCGTAAGTGTGTCGCGTTCCGGGATCAGCCTGTGTAAATCCGGTTCTAACAGGCCGGCATAATTGTGTCGACTGTCGAGGGGTAATCATCTCTCGTCAGTCGCCATTCTATTAGACCCTGTTTCACTTAATATCCGGTGTTTATGGGTAACTTTACCATGATCGCATATAAAAACAAAGGGATCAGACGCCTTTAGTAGATTATAATTCCCCTCTGTGTTTTTTTTCTGTATCAAACAACATTTTTTATCACATGTTTGATACATTCATTGCAAATTTAACAATTCAACCTTAATATATAATATTATTATTTTCTATTTACTAATTATTTTTTTTCCGAATAAAATTTTAAGAAGTAATTTTAACTTTAAATGCATTAAATTAGTTCGTCTCCGTCTAAATCACAGTTCCTATAATTTCATTTCATTTGGACGTCATATACATTTATCACAGCCTTATTTTAAAGAAGAGGACACCCAAATGTATCTCACCCTCGTTTCACCCCTCTTAAAAAGATTATCACTAAAAGATGACCCCATCAAAAATAACTTTCACATTACGGAACAACATGACATTAGACTATGAATCTGGAAAGACGTGATCAGAAAACAAATGTGAATGGATAGTCCAAACCACTGTTTCATTAGAAGACACCGAAAAATTCAGGTGGGCCATGACAGCAAAATGGCGGCCGACCGCGCGGTCATCGCGGTTGAGCATACAAATTGGAAGGGCCCGGTACCCGCATTATGGATTAACTAGCTCGTGCTATTTAATACTGCATGGACATTTAAAATGCAGATGGATTAAAGTTGACCAGATAAGTATAACAAGTTCTAAATGGTCTGATAATTTATGGATGTTTATTGATGATTGATCACATGTTTCTCATAGATTTATTTAGCTAGGGCTATGCACTATGAGTTCCTAGGTCAATTCTAAAGTTATAGTCAGAGGGTCTTATTCCGTCTACTAGGGTAAAATCGTCTGTGTTGTCAATTACTTGCGTTTTCATTCAGGTAAGAGTCAAAAAATCCCCTTTACAAAAACTTTAGTAATTACAAAAAGACGAATTTACCCCCTGGACGAAATAAGGTTTCTGAATATATTTTTTTATGTTTTAAATTCAAATATAATAATACAATAATAATATCAGCCCTGTCTTATATACTATCCCACTGCTGGGCACGCTCTACTACTGAGAGGGAATAGGCCTTAGTCCACCACGCTGGCTTAGTGCGGATTGGTAGACTTTAGAAAAGTCAGAGGTGTGTGCCATTGGGATTTGAACCTGCGGACATTCGTCTCAGCAGTCCGATCTACAACCATCTAGGCTACCGCCGCTTGTCACTTCAAAACTTCTGTTACTATGACATCATGAGATAGATATTAGTTCGGTGAGGTGTGGGTGCCCCAGCTGTGCTTCTCCTGAATAATTCCTGGATAGAAGTGATTAATGTTTCTTATCTAATGGTAGTGTCACGTAACTTTAACTTGAGTAACTGCGCATGGAGCATACATTTTGTCGTCAGCATTCTTGAAGTATGTTGGAGAATAGTGATATTTATACATAAATAGATTTTAGTTACCAAAAACATGGGATACGTAAAAGAGGTAAAAATGTGCAGTCAGCATTTTTGTTTATATATAAATGACAAGGCTATGACGAGTTGAAATTTTCACAATTCTTGGATATGGACACGTAGTAAGTAACAAATACTATGTAGATCCGAGGTCAGATTGATGATTATTTAATGCATGATAATAAGGCATAGCAAAAACTATCATGAATAATAGAGACTAAAAAGTAAAATATTAAGCAATCTAATTTTTTACCAAAAAATTTCCTTTCTAGAGATAATTTTATGACACAGTAATTTTTTTCAAATATCAGTTCTGTGATGGCAGTATATAACGCTATTTTCATGTAATGAGGTATTGTTTCCGAATCAGTTTATCTCATACAGACATTCTGTTTGACCTTGGACTTGAATATATGATAGAAAGAAGATTTATCATTAGGACAATAACAACATAACATGTTTTTTTTATTGCTTTAAATGACGAAACGAGCTTACCGTGCGCCTGATGGTAAGCAATACGACCACCTATAAACACCATCCAACACCTTGAATTACAAGGTATTGTTTGGTACTGCACTGCGCTCGCCATCCTGAGACATGAGATGTTAAGTCATAAATATAAAGTCATGTTGTAAAGAAAACTAAAACACACATTTATACCCTATGTGCTAACAATGGCAAACTATACGCCCTCATCATTCTAAACTCGCCACTTTCTTAAACAATGACAAGAAGAGAACTTTGCTCGTCTGATAATGAGGACCACAAATGACCAAAACCATCGAAAAATCAAATTACAAAACGCTGCACGCCCCTAGTAATTTTTAGATGTTAGGTCCCTCTGGAATAGTTTTAAAGTCAAGAAACTTTAGTGATCTTTATTCTACATCCAGATCTACGCAGACAAATTAAAGTTTTGAGATTAGTCCAATGGTTTTGAGATAATGGAGTTTGTATCTTTAAGAGGAGTTTGACGAATAAGAAAATGATTTTATAAATTATTCTGGATCTAAATCGACATTATATAATATTCATTGTGTAAAAAATAGTAATGGAAGGTCGGTAAGTTTTTTTTTTGAATACTTTAAGTGACGAGACGAGCTTGCCGTTCGCCTGATGGTAAGCGATGCGACCGCCTATTAACAGTAGAAACACCATCCAACGCCTTGAATTACAATATTGTTTGGTATTCCACTGCGCCATTCTGAGAAATGAGTTGTTAAGTCTTATTATGTCCAGTAGATACAATGGCAACAATTTCCTTCAAACCAGAACACAACATGACTTCACACTGTCGCTTGAGTACATTGCTGGGAGTCGAGGTGGTTGGAAGATAATTATTACATTTATTTCTAAGGACGGTTTATAGTAGAAATCTCCAAGATAAGATGTTCAAAAGGCACGTGATAAAGCAAGATGACATAAATCTAAAGACGACATAACTATACACTATAGCGTAAACATATTTCATACTAAACTTAGACAATATATTTTTGAATTCAAGTTGATCTCACATAAATCCAAACGAAGAAATCCAGACAGATTAGACGTAAATCATATTTTTGAACAATAGTGTCTGAAAAATAAACCCAACCCTCGTAACATTAAGAAGTAAAGGCCAACTTTAAATTTCCCTCTAAAAAGGATTTTCCTAACTTAATACGACGGAGTCCCGCGAGTCCCTAGTCGAGACATGTCGTAAATCCCGAGTATATTTGTCTAGCGAGTAATGTCTCACCAAGCTGCTAAGCCTCGGTTATTGCACATTCACACACATTTATCAAGTTAAATTCAAAGGATTTGTTCAATCTTCAAGGTCTTTGTATTCATTAGGTCTTATTGCAATTTATCATGGATTTTGAGATAAGACTTCAATGTGGTGTCGTGTTTGTCGACTTTTGGTAGAACGGTTTTGAGCGACTGGTAATCTGTACCTACTACAGAAAATTAAGTAGACTACGCAGACGAAGAGCGCAAACCTAAATACTATGATAGATGACGTCATATAGTGAATTCGTGAAGTTATTTTTATTTTAATTTTGTTGTCCAAATAATATACCGCAGATGTTATTACTTTATTAATATTAGATTACATTTAAAATGAAAACATATTAAATCACATAGAGTTTTCCAACCTATAATTATTATATTCAATTAATAATTCGGTGGTTTGATTGCGTAATAATTTATTTCATTCATGGCTTCCTTTGAACGTATTTCTAAAATGTTCGTAGTTATTCATACCGGATTTATTCATATTAAGCGGCGATAGCCTAGTTGGGTGTGGAACGGACTGCTGAGATGAATATCCGCAGGTTCAAATCCCAAGGCCACATATCACTGACTTAAAAAAATGTTGATTCTTTGTAAATTGTTGCTTGTTTTAACAGTGAAAGAAAACATAGTGAGGAAGCCTGCATACCTTAAAAGTTCTCTATAGGAATTTTGAGGTTTTGTGAAGTTTACCAATCTGCATTAGACCAGCGTGGTTGACTAAGGCCTAATCCGTCTCAGAGCAAGATAAAGCTTGTAACCAGCAGTGGGACAGTATATAATACAGGACTGATATTTCTCAAAATCGACTGAACGGATTTTTATGAATTTGGTATGCACATAGTTCCAGTCCCTGGGAAGGTTATAGGCTACTTTCTATCCCGGGAAAATATATAGCGGAACTTTTATCCTGGAAAACTCCTTCACGCGAGCGAAGCCGCGAGCAAAAGCTAGCTTAATAAAATGCATTAAATTTCAACATAATAAAATACTAACTTATAACAGCGCAAGACAATACAAACAATCGTATTTTATCGCTGGTCTTCGCAACTCATTTTAACTCCGAGCCGAGTTGTAAATTGTACATTTATTTTTAATATTCATTTCATCAGAGTTTTATGATTGTCTTTTTTTTTCTTTTGTACTTTGTGGTCATTTAGGTCAGGTTACATAATAGAACACAAAGGCCATTATAGACTATTCTTCTTTTAACGTAATGCAATATTGGTCCTAATTCGTTAAATGTTAAAGATGTTTTTGGGATCTTGACAAGAATAGTACGATTTCATGTCTTGTTACGACTGAAGCCTTAGTTTCAATTCCCTGGTCGAAACATTTGTTGTGTAACTTCGTAATATGAAGATAGGTGGCGATAAAAACTCAATGTTTGAAAAAAATGTTTAGAAATGATTTGTCTTTAAGGTGCAATTGGATTAATAACCCAAATTTTTTAAACATTCGTTTAGAAACGCTTTCTTTTTATGATAGCATTTCATTTTCAAGTTTGTGTCCGACGTATAGACAAACAAACAAACACACTTCACGCAATTATCCCTAAAGGGGCACGCAGAGGCGCAACCAGGGCACCCACTTTTCGCCAAGTGTGTTCCGTCCCATGATGTGATAGGGGGCAAGCCTATCGCCATATCGGGCACAAATATCAGACTCTGAGCTGATACTGAGAGAAAAACCCAAATATCACTTTGCCCGACCCGGGATTTGAATACAGGACCTCAGAGAGCTGACGTACCGCGCATGCAGTACAACTACGCCAACGAGGTACTTCTAGTATACCTACTAGTTCGACGTAGTAATAGACAATTTGTAAGGTTGGTCTAATGTCGTGCTTAATATCTAACCGGTGATTTTTTATTGTCACCATAACATATAATGTGTTGAATGGCGCGTCAACAATCAATCTCCAGATTACTTTACCTTGTTCTGATAAATATAGGGTAGTGAAATTCGTCGACTCTCAATAATTTAATTCACTATCGAAAATACACTTTAATTCGTTACAATAAGATCGCTATCGGTGTAACACTTCGTGACATTTCAGTCAAAATTACAGGCGGTTATATGGAAACAGTAATTTAAGTAATCAAGCCACGAGGGTCACGTTATTCGCTTGAAAGTATTTTTTATCCTTTGTTTTTTCAATCGATTTTACTATTATTTGAGGCACTTGGGCCTGAGACGGCCGGCAGCTGATTGCTTCGCTATAGGTTAGATCTTCTTCGAGTGCTATCAAGTTAGTAGATCTAAATACTATATGTATAGTAGTATACACTGTTTCTTGAAGGGTATTGTAACCAGCTTAATGAGATTTAACATTTATGCCTATTAGATTACAGTGTAATTTTCGAATGCTTTTTAATTCAAAGTTGTGATTGTTATATATGAGAAGTCCTATTTACTATTAGTACTCTCGTCGTCTTCAAATGTTTAAGGGCTGTTGTATTTAGTGACAACAAAATAACTATCTTGGGTAGCAACTCACGTAGGAGATTTGTACGTTCTGGATTCGATTCTTAAAATAAAACCTCCAAGAGGAAGTATTTCTTTAGACAAAATCCAAATGCAATCGGCAACAACAAGTTGAAAAAAACTGTGTCATGGACACTAAATTCAAATTATATAAAAAATTTGTTTATTATTATTTAGGGCACGGGAAATTGACTTCACTTCACATGACCCATAAGGTTCCTTGACCGGCACAAATCCTGGCATGCCTATTAACTTCTTCTATTCCCTTCCAGGTAAGAAATACCAACAGTGAGTGAGTGTAGTGCAAGTGATGTTAAAGTGAGTAGTGAAGATGTGCTCGCCGCGGTCGCCGGCCCCCGGCGCGTGGGCCTGGCTGGTCCTCGCGGCTCTGGGCTGGACGACCGCCTACACAGACACCGAGGACTTCCTCAGCGATCTGGATAAGCCAGGTGAGTTGGTTGTGTTTATTTTAACGGGAAATCATAAAGGTCTCATCAGTATTGATGGGATCATAATGGTCTAATTAGTATCCAAGTAAAATGAGGTTCATATTTTATTTTATTTTTTATTTTTATTTATTAGGCACAGAAACAATGTACAAAGATACTTAATCATCTAATATACAGTAGGTTTACATAATAACATTCTAAAATTTGTACACCGATAAAACCCACGCACAACATTCAAACGGTATCGCTAAATTTTAATTAAAATGATAAAGGTACATACAAGATATAAATTTTAAAGTAGTTTTAAATTTTTTATATTTGTTTTAAAGTGGTAAACACTCTGGTGAAATATATCCAACTCCTTGCAGTGTTCATTTCGAATTTACAATTTTATATAATGTCATAAGATCGTATAGTTTTCGTCTAAACTCTAATGTGTCTAGTTTAAATTCATGTAATCTATCCTGATAATTAAGAAGCTTCAAACCAAATCTTGCACTCAACTGTTTGACAAAACGTTTTTGGACCGACTCCAATTTATTTATATGGACCTTATAAAATGGTGACCATATGACACTGCCATACTCCAGTATACTTCGCACTAGAGATATGTATAGAGTAAGCAGACTTGAGGGATGTATGAAAGGGCGTGTTACCCTGTTTATGAAACCCAGCATTTTTCTGGCTTTCAATGAAATTGTTTCATAATGCAGTTTAAAGCTGAGCTTAGAGTCAATCAGTACGCCCAAGTCCCTTACAATATTTACACGTTTTAAGTGTGTATTCTTAACGCTATATTGAAAAGTTATAGGTTTTAATTTATTAGTGAACGTAATACACTGACATTTTCAGACATTTCAGACATGTTATTTAATTTACACCAAGTCTCAAGTTTATTAATATCAGCCTGAAGCTTATAACAATCATCAAGACTTTTTATAATATTAAAGATTTTTAAATCATCGGCATAGGCGAGACAGTCACATGAGAATAGCAAATCATTTAAAAAGATGTTAAATAATAACGGTCCTAGGTTAGAACCCTACGGAACACCTGATTTAGCTTCAAAAGGAACAGACTCATAACCATGTACAAGTGACCAGTTGATTACGGTTCAGAAGATACGACTCTAGCCAACGTAGTAGAGTAGAGTAGAGAGCCATGTATACCCAAGTATTCAGCTTTTGCACAGAGAATATTGTGATCGACTCTGTCAAACGCTTTTGCAAAATCTATGTAGATGGAATCTACCTGTCCTTTTACGCAAAAAACTTTACAGAGCACATTAGTATACGTAAGGAGATTGGTCGTTGTTGATTTGGAGTTGACAAAACCGTGTTGCTTGATGCTAATTATTTGTTTGAAATGGTAATAGAGATGTTTGTACACTAAAGACTCAAAGACTTTGGCAAAACAGTTCAAAATACTAATCGGGCGGTAGTTGCAAACATCCTCTTTGCAGCCAGATTTATACACTGGTACTATCTTAGATAATTTCCATATGTCTGGAAAATAGCCTTCAACTAGGGACTTGTTAAAGACTATATTAAGTGGTTTGATAAGCACTTTGGCACACCTTTTTATAAATATAGGGGGATGAATTACCATTCATCTGGACCAGGACCCTTGTTTATTTGGATACTGTTTAATGATATTGCCGTGGTTGTGTCGAACTTGAATAGTTAAGAAAAATAAGATGAAGAAATAATATATGTATTTAATGTATCTGGCAGATTGCATCGATATGGTAAGTATTAAGGGCTGATTTCTCAATTATCAAATAGACCTATTCATATTTTAAATATAACACGAACAAACTAAAAATGACAGTTGTATGAATATAGTTGTTCAATGGCCTTACTTTTATATTCAGTCAGGTTATAATTTATTTGATTGATGACTTATCTGGTGATTGCAAAATTAACCCTAAAGAGGCTATAGTTTAAGGTTCTTTATTACACATTTTTATAGCTCATAACATGCCAAAGTATTTAAACCCCTATCTCCATGTATACACATAGCTTTAAAGCTCAAAGACTTAACTCAAATATTTGCGTTGCTTTGATTTTAGTCAAAATATGTGTTTAATTCCTCAAACTCACAACAATATTGTTTAAACTCGTAAAGCTCAGAGAATTAATAACCCTTTGCTTTTATAATTAGGGATTCAAATCATGTACTCAGGTGTCTAAAACCTGTGATCCCCGATGTGAATATTTGTTTATATTGGCTGGGCACAGTGACCCCATTGCATTTGATGCGTGTGGAGTAGATAGAGTGTCGACAGACGAAATATGATTACCCCTCGCCAGTCGATATAATTATGCCGGCCTGAAATTGGGCCCAGCAAGTTATACACCTACTATATGGTGCTCGCTATTCGGGTAGATATAAATATCCTACCACGAGCAAATATTCGTTTGCAACAGGGAAGGCCAGCTCGTTCTTCGTAATACCACTATGTGTAGAAGACCAACGTAAAGTAACAACTGGATAGCATTTTATTATGACGAACAAGATATCGGTACCTAAACATCTGCGATGACTTCTTAAACTCAATTTCTTTCATTTAAGGTCGAAAGTCATTCATCAAGTATTGTATTTATATATGAGCAGTAGATATCATTTGCCTTTAATATAAACAATTTATAGTCTTTTCCGATTTATTTAAAATATAATATAATGAGTATTTTTTACATTTATACCTATTATAAAACATATTCCCAAAAATCTGTCTGTCTGTATGTGATCGATTTTCTCAAAATCTACTGATCGGATTTTTATCCAGTTTTTACTAAAAGTTAGTCCAATTCTTGAGAAAGGTTTAAGCTAATAGTACATTATAGTTTTTTTGTAAATTTATTGAAATATAGCGATTATTATTGAAGAGGTCGCATGGTTGTAATTAATAATTAATAACAAACGTCTTCCAAGTTCCAGATGTTTGTGCGAAGCAAAACCAGTCCAAACTATCACATAAAGAATTTTCACGTATTATAAACAGCTCCGATGTTAATTAGTTATAGCAAGCTGGGCATCCGTGTGGACAAACCAGTTGATGAAGAAGGCACGATGGATATGTTACGTCAGTATATTTTTAAAACATTCTTTAACGAGATAATGAACAGGTTGAGTTTGTGATATATTGGTTTTAATGTTGATTAATCATATTACTTTTTTCCGGTATAATATCCCAAAACACTTTTTAAAGCTCATTGCATAATAATGTGGCAGAATTCTTACGACCCGCCGCTTGCCTGTTCTCGCCCCTCTTTGGAAAATCTACATTTAAACAAGTTATATAAGAAAAAGTGACAGAGTTGCACGACCTGGAAATCGATTCTGGGACATATGAATCCTTAGCCTATAACCATCTTATTTGTTTTACTCCTCTAAATTATTAGCTCTGTTTATATTATTATTTTTTGCTCATATATTTTTTTCCGAAATAAAAGTCCCGCTTCATATTTGCTTAATATTAATTCTTTTCTTTTCTGTTTTATTTCAAATGTAGCCTACTGCACTCAAAAATAACGTAGCTTCCTATAAGTGAAAAAAAAAACGGTTTAGTATTTCCTGAGATTAATTCGTTCAAACATAGAAACAAACTTTAGTTTTACATCTTAGTATAGATAACACTCGTATTTTTTTTTTTAAATCATAATTAAAATAACCTCTACTTAACTGAGCGTTGAATGTAAACTACGCACTGTGTCGCACTCCAGGTATTTCTTAAGGTATTATGATAGATGATGGTGTTTATTTTATTTTAAGTGTAAATGATTATTCAACGAACGTGTGGGTGTATGAAAAATGTTTTGTACCATTGACGAATGGTTTATCATATTTAGATAAGGCACGGTTAGTTTGTTTGTACGTTCATGGCTTGTTTTACTTCGGTTGAAGCGATCGGTTAAGGTCCAAATAACCCGAACACTATATTTTTGCTAGTGGTATGAAATATTTTATATTCGCCCGGATAGCGACCACCGTTCACAAGGTTTTAAAACCCGCCATAGTGGCTCACGTGTGTCGCGTTCCGGGATCAGCCTGTGTATATCCGGTTGCAACAGGTCGGCTTAGTTGTGTCGACTGTCGAGAGTTAATTATCTTTCATCACTCGACATTCTATTGGATCCCACTCCACTTACCATCAGATGTAGTAGGGTCGGTAGCGTACAAATATAAAATAAGTTATTTTTTCATTTTCAAGTTTTTATCCGATCAAACTAAACCAAACCGTAAACAGTAGCACAACGATAACCATAAATCGAATAAAATAAAAACCGTTATCCAAAGCTGTTATCTTTTATCAACAAACTTCATTAGATCTAACGAAGCTATAAGATTTTATCTTTAGTGTCGATACGCTGACATCTCACATTATGCCTTCCGCGTTTAAAATACCAGAAAGATAGATGGCTGTATGTTGCATTAAATTTTCCCACATTTACAAAATGTTGGAGTGGGTTTAGGATAATTAACGTATTGTATCTGATGTTATTGTGTCGTGTAAAACTGAGAGAAATATATGGATATATGGATATAGTATACCCATAAATAAGCGGCGATAGCCTAGTTGGGCGTGGAACGGACTGCCAAGACGAATGTTCGCAGGTTCAAATCCCAAGAGCACACACCTCTGACTTTTCTAAAATCATGTGTGTATGCTTTGTGAATTTATCGTTCGCACATCTGAGAAGTTCTCTATAGGAATTTCGAAGGTGTGTGAGGTCTAAAAATCCGCACTAGGCCAGCGTGGTGGACTAAGGCCTAATCCCTCTCAGTAGTAGAGGAGGCCAGTGCTCAGCAGTGGGCAAGTATATAATTCAGGGCTGATATTATTATATTATTATTATCTCTACCTATAAATTAAGTTGTTTACGTAAATTTTCAGATTAAACGAAATAATCTTTTGTACGTCTAAAATGTTATACATTATTTAGATTCCGTCAATATTAACTCTAAAACTAATGCCGAAACTGCTGCCGCTTTATTCAAAATCAGCTTAAAGTATAAACTACAGTGAATGATACAGAGAAAAAAACAATTCATTTTTTTATTATTGTTTAGAGCAGTTTATTCTCACTCACATGGAAAACTAAACAGCGCCGTCTAATCATATTTAAGTAAATAGTTAGCAGCATGAACTTGAACCGTATTCTTCGAATAGAAAATCATGAAATCGTAGAATAGTGAACGCAAAGTTTATGGGAACTGGCGGCATAAATATTTTAAACTGTTACAAGCGGCGATAGCTTAGTTGGGTGTGGAACGGACTGCCGAGGCAAATGGCCGCTGGTTTAAAACACAAGGACACGCACCTTTGACTTTTCTGAAATTATGTGTGTATTCTTTATGAATGATCGCTTGCTTTAAGGAAAACACAGAGAGTAAACCTGAATACCTGAATACCTGAGAAACTGTCTATGAGAGTTTTAAGGGGAATGTGAAATCTGCCAATCTTTACTCTGCCAGCGTGGTCGACCAAAGCCTAATGTCTCAGGTGGTGGGAGAGAATATAATACAGGGTTTTTATTACGAACTACTGTAAATAAATACTAAAACATTAACGTACACTACTCAATCTATTATGATTTTACCTTGTATTCTTGATATTTCTATTGTTTACCAATAGAAATATCAAGAAATTTAAATAACACACGGCTGGAAGTAGGTGCACCAACTGGGCCTCTGCCTACCCCTTTGGGGATGAAAGGCGTTAGTGTAAGTGTGAATTAGGTAGTAATGTAAATGAAAGGTTTTGCCTATCCTAACATTATACAATAATGACACATAATTCAGGAAATTTGAAAACTCACAAAAAATGAATCAAAGCCCGAAACAAACTATACGGGTTAAACATGCTTCAAAACCAATGAGGCCATAAATAATTCAATTTCAATATTCTATTCTACTTTTTATTCTATCGTCGCAGTTGATGGTAATTCAATTTCAATATTCTATTTTACTTTTTATTCTATCGACTCACTTGATAGTCATAAATTATTAATACAATAAAGAGAACGAAATTAATCACAAGGTTTTTAAAAAAAACAAGTCGTATATATCAATTATACTTTTATTATATCGATACAAGGACGCCACACTGGGCTAGTTATTGAATAAGAACTTGCCCAAAACAAGTTAGAAATCAATGGAGCCCCAGGCAGTGGGCCACAAGGCTGTTTAACAAGAATGCGATAGTACTCTGACTAGTAAAAACGTATACGCGAATATTTGATTTAGGTCTAAGTGTTGTATTACGTGACAATTTTTAAAATCATGTTATGACTAAAGAATATTTCGGTAGCAAAAATTCGAACGACGTGTAGATCTCTGCAATCTTGCTAACCCGATATATCAACAAGATTGTTTTGAATAAAACAATTTATTAGTGACGTAGGCATACTTAGTGGCGCTTATAACAAGTCATAATATATGATAATAATAATAAAATTATAATTAAAAGTCGTTTTCATAACTACGGACATTTGCTAACATTTAATGCTTGAGGTAATTAAAAAAGCAGTGCATAATGTCAGTAAAAGTTAGCTCTGGTTGGGAGGTAAGAGAAGAAAATATAATATATCTACTATCTATATTTTATTATTATATAATTTCAAGGATACGTCGCGATCTTCACCCGTGACGATAAGCCGTACCTAAATTAATCTACCAGCCTTTCTCTAGCTACTTGAGTGAAGTTGATAGCGTCTGTGCGGTGCCTTAATATAGAACTTTTCTTCTTCTTCAGGCTTTAGAGGTCTACTGCTCTATATAACCCTCCCCTAAAGAGAACCATTATTATCTAACTCTTTCATCAGTCTTAACCTCAAAACATATTTTGTAAACTAACCAAAATTATTGGTCCACATTCCATTGTACAATAAATACCTGCAAGCAAATTGAATCTTAAATATCTGTGCAGGAACTATCGTGTCCACATTACATTGTATAGTAAATACCTACAAGCAAATTGCATCTTAAATACCTGTACAGGAACTATTGTGTTTCAATGTGAGCGCCGCCAGCCGGTAATGAGCTGTGGACGTCCCCGTCGGGGCCGACCGAAATGAATGAGAAGTGTATTCTGTTTTTTTTTTGTCCATGCTTTATGGTTTGAGGTCGTAATGTAGTTACAACCTTGGTAATGCCTTTTATTGAAATTAATATTCTCAAAAACAAAAATAAAAATAGTTTTCCGATTTTGTAGTGGTTTTTATTTTTATTTCTTTTATTATTTTCTTGCTTAGGTAAAATCTTGACTCACGTTTCCAAAGGTGGCAAGCTTTCAATTTTTTATTAGGCACCGACTCCAAAATTGGTAAACTGTATATAGGTATGGTTTAATTATTTTTTTGTTTTTTAGTGGTTTTTGTAGGTATAATTTTTTGTTAAAAAGTTTTTATAGCTGAGTGTGTTCCGTCATATGATGGCGATCATAGCGAGCCTATCGTCATATCAGGCTCAAATTCCAGACTCTAGGCTGATACTGAGCAGAAAAACACAAATATCACTTTGCCCGACCTGGGATTCATATTCAAGATCTCAGAGCGCTCTCTTACCGCGCATGCGATGCAATTACGCCACCAAGGCAGTCAACATAATTTTTTTTCCTTATAAATTGCATAAAGAACTTCTAGCATGTTACAAATAGTCATTTTACAAAAAACACACACAATTGTACAACTATACGATGCAAAATTATGTTTTATTTTATATTAAAACCGTTTTTCAGAAGTTAAACACATTTTCCTGTACAAATATTTAATTAATTTACATGAACAAGCTTTGTAAAGGGGTTTCTGCGTGAGTTACCATGTGGTAAAAACAGTGTTTATTGTATGTCTCCTGAGAGAAACTTAAGGGAAATCTCGTATTCTATTTCGTAATATGTAAAATATATACATCTTTGTTTATTCTTATCTTAGTTACGTTAATGACTATATACACGTGTTATTTTTCTTACCCTATTTCTCCCTATATATCCCCATTTCTTCCTAGTTTTAAATGGTTTATCACGCCAGTGCGCATCCATACCGAAATTCTCCCATACAATGTTAACAATCTATTTTTCCTATTTGACGCTTCTGTATGGGTGATAGTAGCGAGACCACCTACCTGTTATTCTCTGGTCTACCTTAAGCGATAAAACCCCAAGTGCATCTGACCTCTAATGGACCCCTAATAGCCACCTTTGACAAATGGTAGAGCAAAACGGGGCGATAGAGCAACATGCCTGTTCTTTGTTATTGACAATGCATCGAGCCAAACAAATCCAAGCTCCATAAAAGCCTCGCAACTCGAAACAAAAACCACAATTCAAACATGTCACATCAATGCTACAGTCTTTATTGTATTCGAATATCAGTTTCGCTAAAACATAACATACCTCGAACCTTGTACCGCGCTGTGCCGGTACCTACATGGCTCATACATACAACTGTCGTTGTAGAAGCTTTTATGAGCTTTTGTCACGCTCTCACACAAATTAAAGCTCGGGTGTCCCATGTCGAGGGTTCTGTAGATAAACAATTTTGAATTTGGAATGTGGTTAAGGTATTACATCCGTTCTCTATACAAGTGAAATGTAGTTCGGGCGTTTGCCGCTAGATGTAGTTGTAATAATTTGAATTTGTAGTCAACTTAAATAAAAATATTAATATTGAGTGATATATTGTGTTTATGACATTTTTTTTATTTTATAATCAAGAGATACCCAAGATGGATTAGAAATGATTTTCGAGAAGGGTCAAAAGGCAGTAGTTGCGATATCGTCGCACGCGCACGTTCGATCTATCAACGTATTGTAAAAAATCATTATTATAATCGCTCGCCTTAATGGCGGAATAACATAAAACTTTAAATCTTTTTGTTCCAAAATTGTATACATATTATAAACAAAATAAGTATAATACCCCACAAGCATTAGATTGTAATAAAATTAATGCTTTTCTTATAAACTTACAGCTCAAAAACATAGACCTAGTAAGACGACTTAAGAGGATAAAACCCTTTGAGTTAGTATAGTGAACATTTGAACATAGTGCAGTGATTAAAACATAATACTATTTTAAAAGATCACGATAGAATCCGTCTTCTCCTTAATAGAGACAATAAGAAAAGTTATTGGACATATTCTTAGTTATAGCTTTATAAAGTTAAGTTACATTTTAATAACTTATAAGTCACAAGGCTGTAATTAAAATTATTTATTGCGTACACCATACATAAAAAACATAAGTAAAATTATTCACTGTGTCATATATGATCCTTTTAATTTCGTCTAAAACCAATCAATACCAATATCTCTAAATAAGAGTGGTTCACCGTCAGTCGAACCCAAATAACTTCTCAGTTTTATATCAACAGATACAGTAGATCAAAGCTATCGTATGGGAATGATTTCTGAACGATAACGTCTATAATTTATCGTATAAGCCTGCTTTATAAGCAATGAACATGATATTTTCGGGTTATCGAACGAAAATTTAATCTTTTCGAGTCTCGTATGGTTTTTGGGGGTCCGCTGTGGGATTTTGAAACGGACTGTATGGTTGATCGGTAAATTATTTTGGCATTAAGTTCGTTAATATAATAAAAACTTCTATTATTTTCGTGTACCAAAATTATAGATAGAAAATTTTTAACGTCACATTAAAAAAATTAATAGGTAACTTAGTAATGGATAAGAATGAAACTAGGAAAAACGCATCATAAGTTATGTTAAAGATGAACAAGGAATCAAGTGCATATCCTAACTCAATTCTAATATTTATTTATTTATTTATTAATATACTTATGTATATAAACTAGGTTTATAATTTTAAGAACCCGGACTGAACTTCAGATGTAGGCCTCCTGCCATTATGTCCACTTTTCTGTATCCTCTGTTCTTTTACCAGTTCTTACCGTCTTTTTTCTGAAATGAACAATCATTAACATAAACTTAAAAATATACCACGGTTAAAAATAATATATTACTCAGAACCCACTGACAAAAATAAAACACTCCACTTTACTTTCATTTGTTTGTTTATTGATTTCACGCAACATTCTTAGTAGAGAACGTATCAAATCTGTTGATGGTGTTTGATATTTTAACTGTCGATTTAATAGAGGATCATCTATGTTTATTGAGGTTTTTGGAAGAATCCGAATGTAAGGTTACTAGCTGTAGGCGCCACAATAAACAGTAGCAACTTCAAAACTTGGGATGAGAAGTTTCCTACAACAGTGGCGAACGGTCCATAAAACCTAATTCTAGCGGGCTTCCCACTATGTAGAATCAAATTATCATTAGAGCTATTTACAGACCACATTTATGTATAATACCTATATTATTCCAAAGGTATATACGGTCTTATACTAAATCTTTGTATTAAAAATGTACTGTATGTATTATCTAATGGTATCTGTAATAGAAAAATAAAAATTAAAAATATGTTCGGGTTTCCTTTCGAATATTTCACTTTTCGCCACTAACCCACATGGTGCTACATCACACTTCTCGAAGTTTTATGCAGGCAGAACTACGCAGAAGCAATTTTTCTATAAAACAGTTTAAAAACACAAGATTTTATTCAGCGGAAGTAAAAATGAGTTATACAAACATTGCAATCCATTCAACGCAGACTTTTACCATTATTCTAGAAATGAGCTTGACAAAGTCAAAAGAATTAAAAAAAACGATATGAAAGTTAATATTCATTGAATACTAAATTGGTTATTATAACCCCACAAAGGCGATAGTGGGGGTCAATTAAAAAACCGATCCGCCCCACGTTAATTGCTTGCATCTAATAAAGCAAAGAAATTGCGCGAAAATTAGTTTCATTATGAGGGCGAAGCCGCGGAACCCGCTGCAATCAAATGGCTGAGTAATTTAGTCCTTGTGCTGGGACGTACTTGGTCACAGATTGTGGGGGTGGTGAGTATTAAATACCTTTTAAATATGTATAAAAAACTAAATTAAAATAATTATTTTACGCATAAAAGGCAAAATGATCTCCACTATTTAGATATATTCTGATCTATTTGAAACTTCTGAGTAATTTAGGCATGAACACTATATATAATAGGCGGCAAAGATGATAGAACACCTTATCTTAGCGTAAGGGTTTTTTTGACAATTTCAAGCCCATTTCATTATCCTGATTGGGTCTACTAGAGCCTAATATAAGTTATCACGCTTGTGTTTGTATAATTCCATCAAACATTGATAAATATTTTTTATTTTTTCCCTTTCAAGGAGTTATTTTCTTTAACTAATTTTGCTGTGACAACTTATAATTAAAACAAAATTTAGTCTATTATACAAAACTTTATTGTTATAAACTATATTATGTATTATTTTTAAGTTATTCTATATCGAAAATTAAATATAATAAAGTTAAGAGGAGAGCTCTTAAAACAAGGAAGTCAATTCCGGAAGTATACGGTATTAATTTCCGTAAATAATTCATCATAATGCTTTATAATACGTTTTAGGTTTGGTTCTACGCTGATCGAAATTATTTCCAAGTCAATGTACAATCGGACAAGTTGGTGCTAGTACACTTCCAAACACATTTTGCTTGACCGGTCTAATGTCCCGAGATATTTAGACACGCCCCTGTCTCATATTTCACCAATTACGACAGTTTTGGAGATGTGCGAAAGGAACAGCAGATAACTATTATTGTTTACTTTAGTTGTATTTTACTGATTGACGACGCGCACGCAACTATTGAGTACCAGTAGTATTTTGCTCACAATTATTTTTTCGTTTACGGACACCGATATCTTGCCACTACGTAGACTTATGTTCGTTTACTGACTCTTAATTACTTAGTCGCCGACCCGTCATGTGACTACTGCACCATGGATTATATATTCCGGGAATTAAATATTACAGTAAGTAAATCAGTCATACTATACTATATAATATTTTAATATTAATTTTAACTAGTGGACGTTAATATGCGAGGGAAAAATATCGTCAGCACAGAGAACTAATAATTAAAATTTTGCAGTTTTAAGAAAATCGCGGTTTATGGCTTTTTTAATTATTGGTCATCATAATTAATTATATTTAAAGCCAACATAGACCACCTTTTTAAGCTCTTTTAAATATAATTATAATATTATTGAGTTTTGATGAATACTTATTCCTTTAATTGTGTAAAACAGACTTCAATATGCTACTTATTATATTTTATATTAATCCTTAAGTTATCCTATCTATCGTAGGGTCAAATATGATTAATCATTGGTGTGTTTTTGCCAAAAATTGACATAGTGCTATTAATCATACTTGTAGTAATCTATGTAGTATGTTATTTAAGTTGCTTTACGTATAATCAAATGTCAAAATATTGAAAAGAATTATAATTGGAAAACTAAAAAGTACTCAATGCAAAAATAAACTACTTCGACGGGTATACTCACTATAGTTATAGGTGTTACCTATCTTTTCTTGATCTCAGTTAAAAATTCAGAGTTTTCGATATTGAAACAGCAGTAGCATTAAGCGTAACTTTTACCGTCGACTTTTAATAGTAAACTCTAATTTAATGTTGGGAATATATTAAGACAGGCCGGTAAGCCTTTTAGTCCAGTCAATAAGCTCAAAAGGTGTCAATTTATGTATTATAAAGATCCAAAAATATGAGTGATAGCTCATTCGATTTGGATAACATGACGTCTAGAAAAATAATCTTTAGTGTTCATTGGCACTTAAAAAATACAATTGTTATTAAGAGGATAAAGAGGTTCTTCGATAACTTAAAAAATCTGAATATGAAAGAAATAAGGAGGAAATTTCCAATTTAAAGAAGTAACGACGCCCGAAAATATATCTACTTTAATAATATTTTTTTTTTTAATGCCAAAAATATAGACGAGTATAAATAATTTATTGATAGGCGATAATTTGTTTTATTACAGTAATATTGCATAGCCAATATTTTTATTGCTGCACATGTGCAGTATAAAAGTGTAAAGATTTCACATAAAAGGGTCTTTGTTAGAGGACGACATTTTTATGTTTTTGTTAACCCTGAGTTCCACGTCGACGCCTTTATCGGAAAGCGGCGTCCATTGTTTATTGAATTTAGACGAGTTTAAAGATTTTAAGTAGTGGTATTATGATTTCTTACTAGAGTAATTAACTATGTCGGCGCGTTTGTAAGATCCGCTTATAGACGTTTAAGTTCCACCCAGTTTAACCCAGAGGTTTCTGTTATTATTGTTTCTTTTACAACTACATAATATGTAGCACTGAATTAAAGTAGAATTACAATCCGATTTAATGCAAATTTGGGATTTTATCTCAATAAAATGTGTGCAATTATGGAAAACAGAGCTGATTTTTTTACTTAATTTGGATTATTTCGTACTTGACCCACGTATTTTGTGTCGGCCGCACTGGCGTTCTGCTCCCATATAAATTTTATTATTTTGGCACTGTAGTCACATGTTAAAATATTATTAGAATAATAGATTTTAGTAATTAATATATAATTTAATTGTATTACAGAGAACCACTGTCCCTCGATGGATACACTAGGATACGGATGAGAGCTCCATCGCTAACCGATCCAGAGCGCACACTCTACTCAACCTGCCTGCTGAGCGTATCAAACTTGTAATGAATACAATTAAATCATATCACTGAAGTAACAAAAAAATGTGTTTTATTTACATGGACTTTCTACGAAATTTCATTTTACATGTGTATCTCATTATTTGTTGGTGTTGCAAATATATTATCTACTATATTCGATTTTAACTTTTGATAATTATATATCA